>NC_050570.1:27622399-27922399 GCF_013265735.2 Oncorhynchus mykiss
AACCAATGGTGCGGGAAAAAGTGTGTGTAGGTAAGTAAAGAAATAAAACAACAGTAAAAAGACATTTGAAAATAACAGTAGCAAGGCTATATATATATATATATATATTACCTGTTAGTCAGGCTTATTGCGGTAGTATGTACATGTAGGTATCGTTAATGTGACTATGCATATATGATGAACAGAGAGTAGCATAAGCGTAAAAAGAGGGGGTGGTGGGACACAATGCAGACAGCCCGGTAAGCCAATGTGCGGGAGCACTTGTTGGTCGGGCCAATTTAGGTAGTATGTACTGGAGGTCGACTGATTAAGCGGATCGGACGATTCTTTAGGACCGATTTCAAGTTTTCATAACAATTGGAAATCGGTATTTTTGGGCGCTGATTTGCCAATTTTTTTAAATGTAATTTATTTTTAAATATATATATATTTTTTTATACATTTTTTATTTAACTAGGCAAGTCATGTAAGAACACATTTTTAATTTCAATGACAACCCACCGTTCCTAAGCTAACTGCCTCGTTCAGGGGCAGAATGACAGATTTTCACCTTGTCAGCTCGGGGGATCCAATCTTGTAACCTTACAGTTAACTAGTCCAATGCAATAACGACCTGCCTCTCTCTCCGTTGCACTCCACAAGGAGACTGCCTGTTATGCGAATGCAGAAGGGCCAAGGTAAGTTGCTAGCTAGCATTAAACTTATCTTTAAAAAAAACAATCAATCATAATCACCAGTTAACTACACATGGTTGATGATATTACTAGATATTATCTAGCGTGTCCTGCGTTGCATATAATCTGACTGAGCATACAAGTATCTGACTGAGCAGTGGTAGGCAGAAGCAGGCACGTAAACATTCATTCAAACAGCACTTTCGTGCGTTTTTCCAGCAGCTCTTTGTTGTGCGTCAAGCATTGCGCTGTTTATGACTTCAAGCCTATCAACTCCCGAGATGAGGCTGGTGTAACCCAAGTGAAATGGCTGGCTAGTTAGCGCGCGCTAATAGCGTTTCAAACGTCACTCGCTCTGAGCCTTCTAGTAGTTGTTCCCCTTGCTCTGCATGGGTAACACTGCTTCGATGGTGGCTGTTGTCGTTGTGTTGCTGGTTCAAGCCCAGGGAGGAGCGAGGAGAGGGACAGAAGCTATACTGTTACACTGGCAATACTATAGTGCCTATAAGAACATCCAATAGGCAAAGGTTAATGACATACAAATGGTATAGAGGAAAATAGTCCTATAATTACAACCTAAAACTTCTTACCTGGGAATATTGAAGACTTATGTTAAAAGGAACCACCAGCTTTCATATGTTCTCATGTTCTGAGCAAGGAACTTAAACGTTAGCTTTCTTACAAGACACATACTGCACTTTTACTTTCTTCTCCAACACTTTGTTTTTGCATTATATAAACCAAATTGAACATGTTCCGTTATTTATTTGAGACTAAATGTATTTTATTTATGTATTATACTAAGTAAAAATTAGTGTTCATTCAGTATTGTTGCAATTGTCATTATTCCAAATATGATCATGTTTCATTATTTACTTGAGGCTAAATTGATTTTATTGATGTATTATATTAAGTTAAAATAAGTGTTAATTCAGTATTGTTGTAATTGTCATTATTACAAATAAATAAAAATCGGCCGATTTAATTTAAAAAAAAATAATAATAAAAAAAAAATCGGTATCGTCTTTTTTGGTCCTCCAATAATCGGTATCGGCGTTGAAAAATCATAATCGGTCGACCTCTAGTATGTACATGAATGTATAGTTAAAGTGACTGCATATAAGATTCACAGAGAGTAGCAGCAGTATAAAAGAGATGCAAATAGTCCGGGTAACCATTTGGTTACCTGTTCAGGAGTCTTATGTCTTGGGGGTAAAAACTGTTCAGAAGCCTTTATGTCCTAGACTTGGCACTCCGGTACCGCTTGCCATGTGGTAGTAGAGAGAACAGTCTATGACTGGGGTGGCTGGGGTCTTTGACAATTTTTAGGGCCTTCCTCTAACATCGCCTGGTGTAGAGGTCCTGGATGGCAGGCAGCTTTGCCTCAGTGATGTACTGGGCCGTACGCACTACCCTCTGAAGTGCCTTGCAGTCGGAGGCCGAGCAATTGCCGTACCAGGCAGTGATGCAACCGGTCAGGATACAAGGAGTGGAATGTTAGCGAATGAGACTTGTACTCCGACTAGAATGTCTCTGCTGTAACCAAGAAGCTTGATATTGACATCTAGCCACTTAATTAGCAAGTTAGCAAACCAAATGCAAGCTGGAGTCCTGAGCTGGATATCATTTATTTGGCACATCTTAGATTTCTTGTAGTTAAAAGCAGTGGCATAGCTGCCACCAACACACCCCCTCTCCGAGTATACGTTATAAATGGTATATGGTATAAATCGTCCAAGCCTACTGTGAAATCTTAAACCAGGATTAGGGAAAACCATGGACGTTATTGGAAGTTCCCGGGATTTTGTAACCCTAGTGGATCATAACCCCATATTCACCCTGAACTTTGGTTGTTTCAGTCAGTTTAATTAATGTTTGAATGTTTGAATGTCAGATGTTTGAAATCAATCACATAGTGGTGCTCCATCTCAATTCCTCTAGTCCCTCTGGCCCTGTAACTCCACAGCTTTAGCAGAGCAGCTTGACCTCTGACCTTGTGGTGTTATTGGTCTGTGATTGGTTGACCATTGGCTGGCCGTCATTTTAAGTGTCCAGTTCCCATCCCCAGGGCTGAGTCATGATTTGGTGGGAGTTTCTTTTTCATTTGATTGACCTCTGACCCATTACTCCCACTGTGGATGGTGTGTGTGCCTCACCTCTGAGGTTTTGCATACAGATGTGTGGTCCATCTTCTGAAAAGAGAGATAGGAAGGAGGTAGAGCTGGGTGATATGGCCTACAAATCATAACTAATTTTCTTTCAAACCTATGGGCGATTCACGATATCTAGACCAGTCAGCAGTAGTCGGATGAATTCAAGGCTTGTGAAGATATACCTAGGCTAAATAGAAGCCATCCACAACCATAACACCCAATAATGATGTTTTTAATCAAAATAGTCCAACCTGCTTTTCTTTTGCAATCACTGATCTCTCAAGTCTGTCTATTAAAATTCATTTTTTGTTACATTTTTTTACCAGAACCATGCATAATGCACATTCACTAATAATGACAAACTTCTTGTAGCAAGTATTGTAGAAACGTAACACCGGTCTCATTAACAATCTCTTAAGCACAAGCCTACGAGCTAGTGAGGAAGTAGGCAGGTAATCTTTATTTTTCAAGTTTAGCCAACTTGGATCTACTTGCTAGCTAACAAGGTAGAACAGTTGAATTGTTATGAACACACCCTTCTGTCCGTCTCCAACTGTTTGAACAGCGTGCTAGCCTGTCCACTTTGTTCAGATGATGAAATCAAGTGGCCTACCTAATTTCTCAGAATGAGAACGAGTTTCCTATTCCTTATGTAATTGTTTTATGCTTACTGCACATTTTATAAAACAGACTAGACAGCTAGTATAACAGTCTTTGGTTAAAATGCTACTCGCAATCCCGCTGGTCGAACTGAGCATTCATTTCCCAGAATCTATGTTAATTGATACACACGTTTTAGTAGTGTCCGCTCTGCTCGCAATTTTGAATAGTTGAGACATGAAAAGGGTATCGTTAGAAAGGTTATGTTGTCCTCTATTACCGTAAAATAATGTCTCCATGTGTCCCATTCTGTTGGACCAAACCTCAAATGCAAGTAGCGTGTTGAAACCGCTTGTCAGATTCATATGTGATCTCTCACCTTTGTTGACGTGAGTGGCAGAGGGAGGGGCTTGGTGTGTGTGTAAACCATAGAGTAAGAGAGGTTTCAATTGCGCTAAAAACAGTCCAAAATAACCCTGATGTGTTTCTATGGGCTTATTTTGGACCTAAACTTGTCGCCCGCCTTTGGGACAACGACTCCCATTGTTAGGGTGGAGACGTGCATCTTGTCATTACACATCTCTGGTGTAGATGGGAAGGTGCGCACTGCACAGAAGAGTGAAAGAGACGAGACCAAAAAGACACCCGCTCGTGTAAAAAAACAACAAAAACAAACGGGATTCTTGCGATACAGGCATTTGGAATATCGAGCAAAAACATGCATTCAAATGAATTGGATTATATCGCTCAGCCCTAGAAGGAAGGCAGCCACACATGCAGGCTTCCTCTACCCCCTCCACTCACTTTTCTCTGACTCTCCTTTCAGATCCCTTTCCTTGCAAGGGAAATCAGAGCCCTGTGTTTGTTTATCTGCAGTGTGCCGATAAAGTTTCCAGTTTGTGCTATGGGGCCCAGGGGCACAGTTAATCTGCATTTGTCTCCTGAGTGACATCCCTCTCCCCATCAGAGGGGCACGGGGGAGCCAGCCAGGCACTGAGACCAGGGGATATGGTAGGGCTTGATGGATGATTATGGGTGATTATGTATATGGGCTATAACAAGGACTATAGGAATGGGATTACAGTACAGCCACCTCTTTCTCTCTCTGTTTGTCAGTGGGTGGGTGGCCATAGAAACACTTCTCTTCTGAGGGTCAGGAATCAAAGCCCTTGGTGAGAAGCACAGAGCTTAAGAGCCTGGGGAACTGTGTGGGTATGGGAGATTGTTAGAAGTGGGTATAATGGTCAGTGTATATTGTCTGTTACTGAAGCGGTGATTGAGTGATAGAGAGGGCCCTAGAAGCTGCTGCTGGTGGGAGCTCTGGGTTTCAGGTTGATGTTGGCAAAGGGGAATGTGTAATTTAGAAGGCTACTCTCTTAACCTCTGACCTGTCTCCTTTCGGCGCCTTGTCACACACACACCCACTGCAGTATGTTTTAACTTTACCAGACCGTTCCTCTGCTGGTCCCACTGGAGAGCTGACCCTTGGCCTGTCTGATACTTGTTACTGATGCCTTGTGTCTCCTAGAATAGATCGTATTTATTCACATCCAGTGCTCTGAGTATGGAGAGAGGGGATACCATTGGATACCGCTGTGAATGGAAACCAGTGGATCTCAGCTGCTCTTTATCAGCCAATTGTTGCATAATTTGATCACCTCCCACCAGTTCTCTCAGCGCATACCACTACAGTCGTATGATTCTTGGATACTGAATCTGTTTCCCACAGAGCCACAGAGATGAAACGTGTGTGTGTGTGTGTGGACATCCTGTATGAGGGAGACAGTGAAGGAGATATCAAGTGTTCTCACTCATGTGTGGGGCCTCTCCTGCTGACAGTGTGTGATTTTTAATTATTCAAGTTGGTTTGAATAGAAAACAGGAGCGCTGTTGAGGACCGAGGGAAGGCTCTACTTGTTGGTTATTCTGTTTCACACACACATGCTCTCTTGCTCTCTCCCGCTACCCGGACTAGAAACAATCTACCTGGGCACACCTAAGTAATGTCACACATCTTCCTCCGTGGCGGGCTGACCGACCTACTTTGGGAGCCCCGGAGACAAGGATGTCCATTTTTTTTAGTGCTGTTTGTTTATTTGGGTGACTCCCACACTGATCCAGTGGATTTGAATGTCGTCATTGTGGTGCGCTCATGGCTGATTATAAAATCACACACGTACCTCTGCTCTGTAACCATGCCGATGCAGTCAGTGCACAGTGGCGAACAGTGTTGAAGTCTGATGTCACATTCCAGGTGTATTGATATTGTGTGAGCTGGGCTCTGAGCTGCTGATAATAGCAGTGTGCATCCCTCGTTAGCTCCTACTGTATCTCACAGCCTGTCCTCTGGAGCCAGAAACACACAGCCCCTCCCTCCCATAAGCTCTTTCCTCTCTCCCAGTCCCTTCCCTTCTCACCACCAGACAGACCAGAACATAAGCCCCTGTCTGCCTGTTATTAGCCTGCCCTGACACCCTCAGTCTGATAAGCTGATGAAGTCCAGCTGCTATGCAGACGCTCTGGCCTCTGAGTTCTGTTTGTATGGGCTCTGTGAACAAACAAAACCATTTTGTTTTGCTTACGTAGCTGTGATTGGATGTGTTGCTTCAGGTGCAGAGACCCAGTCAAGGTCTTGGTAGACAGGACAGGGATCAGGTCTAGTAAGGGGGTTGCATAAGCTGGTGGAGTTCACAAAGGTCTGACTCTAATGGTCTCGCTCAGGTCTGCCAAAATATGAGGAGAAAAAGAGCGTAGAGCAGCCAGTCTGTTGTCTAGCTTCGTGGCTCGAGAGCTCCGCCAGCATTCATCTGAGGAGCAGAAATGCTAGCCGTTCGATCTAAGCTGTGGGTGTTTTGGGAGAACACTGCACACAACACACTCCCATACTGGATTACACACACAAACGTGCGCTTTCTAACAGAATGGTAAATTATGGACATGGCTGTGATGGTCTTTGAAAGGGGGTACAGATGCAGCATTTGTATACTGGTCCTTTGCCGCAACTGCTTTGTTTGTCCACTGTAGAGGTGTCCAAATACCAGCCAATGCAAACAACCGTTTAGCTGTCCGCTGTTTCCTTTCTGTCCCCAAAGGCTGATGCACACAGGTCTGAGGCCCGAAAGGCTAAGCTCGGGCCTAAAGGCCAGTGGTCTGAAACTGGCAGGACCAACCCACAACCTAAAGTCTTAACACTGGCCATTGGTCAAGGCCCATCAGGGCCCAATCACAGCCCATGTAATCAGTAAATTGACTGTGTACTTTCAACTCTGTTCGTGTGTTCCTCTTGTCTAAACGCTGCTAATTCAGGTCCTGCGGTGCTGCTGTCTGCTTAGCAGATGATCCAGTCCTCTTTTTTAAACAATTAACCCTCCCAGTGCCACTACCTCTGCCAAGGCCAAATCAGTCCAGACTGACTCAGCAGGACAGGAACAGCTGGCTCTGCCTCAGTGTAACTGATTGACTTGACTGGAACAAAAGCCTACCGACAACCATGCTGCACCCGCTTCCTTCTAGGAGCTGAGCTGTAGTGGAGAGTTCTGAAGAGGCTCTTAGTATTCAGCTCACACCGAGCGGCACTAGATACACCGATAACTATGACATTTCTTAAAGTAATCTCTTTGAATTTAGTCCCAATCCCACTTTATTTATTCTAAAGCCTCTGTCAGAGCTCATTCTCGATTAGGGGATTGAAGATTCCTATGTTCTCTCTTGCATTTTCCCCTGAATAGGCAGAAAAGTCATGGATAGAAACATGAGATTTTAACGCTGACTTCCCTCTGAACTCTGGTTCCAGAGTGGCCCAAAGGCTGACATCTGTGGGAGAAATGGTGAAAGAGAGGGAGGCTGAGCAGAAAACAAGCCCTTCAGAGAGGGGAGATGTGAACTTGAGAGAGGAGTTAATGTGCGGATGTTGAGCCTCTCGGGGCCACTCTTAAAGCATGCTCCTCTACTCACCAAACATAAAATCCCAGCCTCTCCTTCAGCCTAGAGCTGCACGACTCAGCCCGTTTAACATGCCTCAGCCAGAGCAAGATGGACTGGGAGAAGAGGAGAGGAAAATAGACAGATAAGTGGAGGAGTTTTGTGATTCATTGCTTTTAGTGACTGCATGGTCTTTGTGTGGCCAAACTGGCCCAGTGGAAGATCCCTGGTGAATTACTGGAAGAACTTGTAAGTGTACTGCTCTTGCTCGCATCACTGTAGGCGGGGATATAAAGTGAACAGATTTCTGTTTGCTTGTCCTTCTGGCTCCCCCAGCTGTTTCTGCTACATTATATTAGTCCTGGCCAACAAGCCTGCTGGGGCCCCGTCTCAACGTGTCGCTGTGTGTTTCTGGCTCCTGTTGGAGTGGAGGTTCTGTCAGAAGCATCACCATCACACTGACACTCCGATCTCAGTGTCTCTTCTCGCCCCCCCCCCCCCCCCAATCTTCCTCTTCTGTCTTTTGATCATGCTTCCTCCCTCCCCCTCTTTCTCCTCAGTGTAATGTGAGTGGGCTCTTTCCTATGAGAGAGTCTTTAAGCCCACACAGTGTATGAACTGGCACAGAGATAGAGGGTTCTGTTCTCAGGTCTGCTGCTTTAGCCAGACAGACCATGTGATTCCCCCAGCCACCCAGAACCAGTCTCCACTGCTGGAATGGGGCCAACCAGCCAGGTAAAGGCTAGACACGCACATGCACTCACACGGTCCATGCACACGCGTGCTCATGTAAGATGGCAACCTCACTACAACGCATCGAACCAACCAACCAACACACACACACACACACACACAGCCGCTCACAGCTTTATCAAAACCGTATGGTCTCCCATAAACCCAGACCCCCTTCCTGGCAAACGGGTTTCTTTTTGATGACTAATCTGTAGCTTACTACTAAATGCTCCTGCCTCAGCAACGTCTTAGTTGTACTTGTGTTGAATGTTTTTTATAGATTTTTTAATCCCCCTCTCTTAAAGTGAATTCTGAATGTAGCCTAGTCCCTGGTTTAGACCTACACATGGCTGCCTCATGGGCCCTCGTTTTGTCCAGACTCCAGGAGAGGCTGTTTTGATCAAAGCCAAGGACTGCAATTCCCAGGAGCCCCCACACTGCAGCCCAGTGAATAGGCCGTAAAGAGAAAATTTGTTTGGGTCAACGAGTGGCTACTCCTGAGGTGTGTGTTATAACTGACACTCGGGAAGGGATGCAATGGCTCTTTGTATGTGCATTAGTCTGGATGAGAAAGACCTTTAGTGACCTGACCTAGGAATGAGGCTTGGGCGGTCTCCAGGGTTTTACGGTATTACTGGTGTAGCACACAAGGGTGTTGGGAAAAACGCAAAGAAAGCCCATTGGACCTCTTATCAGAATACCCCCCAAATTACGCAAGTAATAGCGAACTCGCATAGACACTGTTAGCTGAATGCTAACTAACAAAAATGAACATATACTAATTGCAAAGATCAACAACTCCAGCTAATAAAGTTATACAGGCATAGCAAGTAGCTACAGAATGTCATTTTTCAGTGAGTGTGGACATTTTACAAGCGGAAGTGTGAGATTGTTCAGTTGCACAAAGTTGTGATTCATGCTTTTCTGACGGAAGAGTAGCATGTGTACACTGAGGGGAGAGGAGGAGGAGGAAGAAGAAGAGAGGGGGGAAAAAACGCTAGTGGGAAGCACAGGGAAAAAAATAACTAATCCAGAGCTCTTTGGCTTCTCAAACACGGCAGAAAGCCGGTATAAGATATCTGTTGGCAAACATTTAATAGTAAATGGCATACAAGTATGACTTCATCACCTCATGTGCACAACAGAGACTCGTGGACTCACCAGCTCCCGCTTTCTCCCGTTGTGCTATTTACAAACACTGGCTTAACTGTTCTGGGGAACTACGGTAAGCTTCATAATGTGAAGAATGCAATCTGCTTCATATCTTAACATTGCACAAGTTGACTGCATATATTAACTTAAAAAGTACTACAAATATTCCAATTGTTTGAAAAACCTATTAGGGATAGCAGAGGAACCGGAAGATCGTTAATGCCAGTACACAGAGCCAGTAGTAGAGTTGAGGACTAGTGAGATGTTCATGTGTGAGCCAGACCTCCATCTGTTCACTCCTCTATGGTGTGTTACTGTAGCTTTTACCCGTCTAGAGAAAGTGATAGTCCATTAACTTCAGCACTGCCCTACGCCCCTCCCCTGGCCCCACCAGCCCCCCCAGGAACTGCATACCCCTCTGACTTTGAATGACTCTCTTTCATAAGATTCACTACATTGTAAAGAGGCCCATAAATAGCCCTCAAAAAGGCTTGCTGAGACGAGTTGCCATAGAAACCAGTGGTTGGAAGTTAGTCTTTGTCTTGGTTCCATGCAGGAGTGCGTGCAGGGGCAGTAGGAGCAGTAACGCTAGCTAGCTGCTCTTTGGCTCAATGAACAGACCTGTTTGAGGTCATCTGAGAGCGCTGGAGGTAGACTCCGATCTGTCTGGCTTCCTGAGGTAACCTTTACAGGACTCTGATAACCTTTTAGAGGCCTCAGACAGGGCTAGTAAGTCTATTTATGGCTAAATTATGGCTAAATAGATTTACTAGCCCTCTATCAGTCAACCCACTCATCTTTTCTCCTGATCGGTGCTGTCTCCATGTGTCCGGACTGATCTGCTCATTCTTACCTCCGGTTAGGGACATCAGACGTTCAACCTGCTGCACATACCCTATGGAGCATCCAGTCTAGAGTGCCTGGTTAGATTGTGCTTGGGAGCAATTTAAAAAAAAAAATGTCTAAATGGTTAAACTAGTGAGATCTGATTATTGAACAAATCTTTGCTTCATTTCCTATCCTAAATTAAGGTATTTCATTGTTTTGCCAAATCTAATTAATGTATATTACTCTGCTTTCCATGATGTGTACAGTATGTGCTACTACATTACACAAGCTGGTGTTTTGACCACATTGAATTAGGGGGAATTAAACATTGTTTTTACCTCCGATTGGGTGATGTTAGTATAAAAGTTTAGTCAACAAGATGATACGATCATTTGCTTAAACAGAGCAATATCTTTATTTTGGTATTGTTGATTTTGTCATACACGCTGGAGGTTGCAGGACTTAGAATACAACTGTCATTTTCTTTCTCAAATGGCACCGATAATTAGGGGGGAGGGATCTCTCTAAAAGTTGCTGGCCACACCAATAAGCTGACTTGACAGTCAAACTACCACTTAAATAACAGTGACAACCAACCGTTGTCACTAGGGATCTGTCCGCAGGAGCCCAAACCACTCCAAATGTAGCATGCATCTGTCAGAAAATCTATTCAAAAGTCCCAAATCGCCAGTTCACAAATGTCTTACTCATTACATTCTTTCTACTTTCTGAAAATATCTAATTTTGTGACAACTGTGTCTTCTCCTTCAGTGTGGAACTAAGCATGTCATTGGTCTACAAGTAATTTTGCATGCCGAACAACCCCAGTATTAGTAACATAGTCAAACTGCGAGTATTCCTGATCGGCACATCTGGTTGTCACCTTCAGCATTCGAATGTTTTGAAGTGTCCTGCGCAATATTAGTCTTTATTAGTTGCGTGATAACCAATGTAATTTGCTAGGTAATTATTTTTTCTTCAAATGCGCTGTTGAAAATGATGTTTTACTGGTTTAAAAGTAGCCTAAGCTAGCGCGGAGACAACTCTCATCTGGCTATAACTTACATGCTGATCAGGGCTTGCGCACGCAACTCAATGTTAGGAAGGTGTTCCTAATGTTTAGTATACTCTGTATATTCATTGGCTATGTCATACACTACATGACAAAGTAATATAAGTTAAACACTTCTAAATGCAGATGGCTGTCTTCTACAAATTGTCCACTATCCAGTGATGCACACATTATTTCCAGATTCCGTGTTGTTTTTGAGCTGTGCTAGTATTAACAGGACGTGCAACCTCATGTCACCCTCTCGCGCAATTGATTTCAATGTGATAATCGATAGGAGTGATTGACAAACGTGTTGCATTTCTCTTTCTGTTTTGGTGACCCACGTATCAAAATGCAATATTCCAAAATGTTGCTGACTGTGTTCTGCAGGTTGTCTTCTAACCAGTGACGTGAAGGACCCCCCTAAATCTTTGAGCGATTTTACAGTGTTTTCAGAAAGTATTCACACCCCTTGACTTTTTCCACGTTTTGCTGTTACAGCCTGAATTTAAAATTGATTACATTTAGATGCGGTGACACTGGCCTATACACAATAACCCATAATGTCAAAGTGGAATTCGTTGTTTTTAGACATTTTTTTTTTTTAAATAATTAAAAATTAAAATCGGGGATGTCTTGAGTCAATAAGTATTCAACCCCTTTGTTATGGCAAGCCTAAATATGTTCAGGAGTAAAACATTTCTTAAGTCACAAGTTGCATGGACCCAGTCTGCAATAATAGTGTTTAACAATGTTTTTAATGACTACTATCTATGTACCCCACACATACAATTATCTCTAATGTCCCTCAGTTGAGCAGTGCATTTCAAAGGACAAGGGTTTTTTTTAGGATAAAAAGAAACGGAATAGAGCTAAGCACAGGCAAAGTCCTAGAGGAAAACCTGATTTCAGTCTGCTTTCTGACACACTGGGAGACATTCACTTTTCAGCAGGGCAATAACTTAAAACACAAGGCAAAATCTATATTGACTTAAATATGCTTGAAAATATATGGCAAGATTTTGAAAATGGCTGTCTAGCAATGAGCCACAACGAGCTTGAAGACTATAATTTTTTAAAGAATAATGTGCAAATACTATACAGTCCAGGTGTTAGACTTACACAGAAAGACCACTGTAATCATTGCTAGAGGTGCTTCTACAAAGTATTGATTTAGGAGTGTGAATACTTAGGTAAATGAGATCTGTATTTCCTTTTCAATAAATGTGCAAAAATGTCAAACAAAGTGTTCACTATTTCATTATGGGGTATTGTGTGTGTGAAGGTGACAGGTGAGACAAATTGAATTCAGGCTGTAACACAACAAAATGTGGAACAAGTGAAGGGGTATGAATACTTTCTGAAGGCACTGTCTCAAATATTATTTTACCATATCAAAATCCATTTTTGGCATATAGTGTACTATATTTGCAGGTTAGCGTTTTTTGTCATGGCGTGATTCATTTATTGAAATAGCAGACATCACAACTGGTTTGCCCTGCCTACTCTGACTAGCTCAAATTAACCAAATTAACCCCCAATTTAAATATTCATTAGGTCCTAAACTATGGATTTCACATGATTGTGAATACAGATGCAGTGCATTAGGAAAGTATTCAGACCCCTTTTGTACATTTTGTTACGGGCAGCCACTATGTTCTTGGGGACCTTCAGTGCTGCAGACATTTTTTGGTACCCTTCCCCAGATCTGTCGACACAATCCTGTCTTAGAGCTCTACGGACAATTCCGTCAACCCTATGACTTGGTTTTTGCTCTGACATGCATGGACCCTGTCAACTGTGGGACCTTATATAGACAGGTGTGTGTGCCTTTCCAAATCATGTCCAATCAATTGAATTTACCACAGGTGGACTCAAGGATGATTCATGGAAACAGGATGCTCCTGAGCTCAAGTCGCATAGCAAAGGGTCTGAATACTTAAGTAAAGGTATATTTTTTTATAAATTTGCAAAAATTCAAACCTGTTTTTGCTTTGTCGTTATGGGGTAATTAATGTGTTTAGATTGATTTAGAAGAGTGTTTTATTTAATCCATTTTAGAATAAGGCTGTAACGTAACAAGTTTTGAAGTTAAGGGGTCTGACTACTTTCCCAAATGCACTGTATGCATCTGTTGGTCACACATACTTTTTTAAAAAAATAATAATAATAATGTAGGAGTGTGGATTAGAAAACCAGTCTGTATCTGGTGTAACCACAATTTTCCTCGCGCGACACATCTCCTTCGCATGGAGTTGATCAGGCTGTTGATTGTGGCCTGTGGAATGTTGTCCCGCTCTTCAATGGCTGTGCGAAGTTGCTAGATATTGGCACAAACTGAAACACATTGCCATACATGTCGATCCAGAGCATCCCAAACATGCTTAATGGGTGAAATGTCTGAGCATGCAGGCCATGGAAGAACTGGGACATTTTGAGCTTACAGGAATTCTGTATAGATCGTTGCGACATAGGGCTGTGCATTATCAATTTGAAACATGAGGTGATGGAGGAGGATGAATGGTACAACAATGAGCTTTAGGATCTCGTCACGGTATCTCTGTGCATTTAAATTGCCATTGATAAAATACAATTGTGTTCGTTGTCCATAGATTATGCCTCCCCATACTACAACCCCACCACCACAATGGGGCACTCTGACCACAACGTTGACATCAGCAAACCGCTCATCCACACCAAACCATGTCTGCCATCTGCCCATACTACAACCCCACCACCACCATGGGGCACTCTGTTCACAACATACACATCAACAAACTGCTCACCCACACCAAGCCATGTCTGCCATCTAATCTGTAAAATTGAGCCGGTATTCATCTGTGAAGAGGACACTTCTCCATCGTGCCACTGGCCGTCGAAGGTGAGCATTTGTCCACTGAAGTCGGTTACGACGCCGAACTGCAGTCAGGCCAAGACCTGTTGGTCTTGGTGAAGACGATGAGCACGCAGATGAGCTTCCCTGAGATGGTTTCTGACCGTCTGTGCAGAAATGATTTGGTTGTGCAAACTCAGTTTCATCAGCTGTCCTGGTGGCTGGTCTCAGACAATCCCGCAGGTGTAGAAGCCGGATGTGGATGTCCTGGGCTGGTGTGGTTACACATGGTCTGCAGTTGTGTTGGATATACTGCCAAAGTCTTTAAAACTACGTAGGAGGTGGCTTATGGTAGATAAATTAACATTAAATTCTCTGGAAACCGCTTTGGTAGACATTGCACGCTCCCTCATCTTGAGAAGTGGCGTTGTGTGAATGGCACATTTTAGTGTGATCTTTTATTGTCCACCAGCACAAGGTGCACCTGTGTAATGATCATTCTGTTTAATCAGCTTTTTCATATGCCACACCTGTCAGGTGGATTATCTTGGCAAAGGAGAGGTGCTCACAAACAGGGATATGAACAAACATTTTAGAGTAGCATTTTGTGCATATGACAAATTCCTGAGATCTTTTAGCTCATGAGACATGGGAACAACACTTTACATGTTGCGTTTATATTTTTGCTCAATGTTGTTAATTATTTCCTTGACCTTAGTCCTTTCCCTGCTTATGATCCACAATCAGAAGCCCCCCCACCCACCCCAGGATTGGATTGTATGTACAGAGAGAGAAGGCAGGGAACAGGGAAGGCTGCGCTCTCCCAGTGGTCATAAACGAGACCATTAGGAAGCAATTTAAAGTAATGGCACTTTAATGAAAACAAGATGGCTACTGCCCGTAGAATTCCACACTTCCACATTGTGTCACTCCCTTCCTGTGTGCTTTCTCAACTCTAGGGGAGACTCATCAGTAAACAATGACATGTTAAATGAAGACTGAATTCCATGTGCTGGTTGGAGAAAGATACTGTTTTGTCCAGGAATGTCTGGGATCTTTCTGGCTTGGGGGGGGGGGCTGACAAAGACCGAGCCCAGGGGCGAAAGACAGGAGGCTTGGCTGGAAGAAGAACCGCTCTACAGTCCTCAATCCTCCCAAACTATCAGCGTAGACCTCACTTCCCTAAAGGCACCTGTAGTCAAAGGACTGTGTGTCCGATGGCCATCTATGGCAGTTCCAAACAGTATTCTTACTGTTACATGGTAGTAGCTGTGTGATGAGCAGCAGACATTCTCTTCATAATCTACTACAGTAAATCTAAATCATGGCAGGTATACAGCCTATGATTGCACAGTTAAAATGGCAGATTTTTTTCTAGTGCTGCTGTCGTCATTGGTGGTTAAGGTTAGTCTAGTCCACAGGCAATGACCTAAGCTTACCCCTGTCTGTCTTTCTGCGTGTGTCTGTATGCATATAGTGTTTTGTGTAGTTGTCTGTTTGCTCGCTGGTGGTTGACATCTGGCTGTGCTTTGGAGCAGAACAGTGTTGTAATGAATCGATGCCGTGGAAGTGAATACTATTACAGCCAAATCCACGTAGCACTCCACTCAGGTCTAATTGCATTATCTTTGATGAAGGTAGGATTACACACACCATCTGATGCCAGACAATATTGCCTTACACCAGGGTTCCCCAACTGGCGGCTCGCGGGTGACTTCAAGTTTTGAGCAAAAAAAAAAGTTACTCTACTGCCAATGTTTGTCTATGGTGATTGCATGGCGGTGTGCTCTAATTTATATACCTGTCAGCAACGGGTGTGGCTGAAATGTCCAAATCCACTAATTTGAACAGGTGTCCACATGCTTTTGTGTGTGTCATATATATGTGTGCATATATATGTATGTGTATATGTGTGTATATATATGTGATCGTATACAAATGTAAGCAAGGTTTGAAATGATTGTTTTAGTCAAATATGATATCTGTTTGGACTTCTTGTGGTCAATTTGCAGTTATTTGTAATTATGTTTCGGTCCCCTGACCATCTGCTCAAGAAAAAATCTTCCCGCGGCTGAATCTGTTGATGATCCCTGCACTCACACGCAGCCTGATACTGCTGTTCTTGCACATGCACGCACACAAACACATTTTCTACAAATTAGAGAGTGCATAGTTGTGGATCGAAATAGTGTGTTTGTGTAGTCAGCCTCTGTCATGCATGATGTGGAAGTATGTGTACTTGTTGTTCAACCGCAGTCCTCACACCACATCACACTCAGTAGGCCTGTGATGGTGTACTGTCATATCATGGGCTTAAATCTATAACCAGGGCAGAAATTACTAGTTGTGGCCTGTAGTCAGATTCTCATTAGAGGTGCAATGGTGATATAAAGCTCCCTGCTCGGCTCTGCTCTGTCTGATACAGAGTTATGCTGATGAATGATGACTGCCATTAAACATTTCATTCAGAGCAGCTGTTAATGTGGGCTGGAGCAAGAGAGGGGGGAGAGGTCGAGGGAGGGAGGGAGGAAGGAAGGAAGGGGACTAGAGCAAAAGTTTACCCTCTTCCCTTGGCTGTATTTAAAGCCTTAGTATCTATTGATCTCCATCTCATTGCTCTCCCTGGGAAGGGAGCCCCAGCCACATCATCACACCGGTATCAAGGCTTTATCTGTGGGAGCGGAGAGGCTGAGGAGCAGGGAAGATGTTCCCTGACGCAGTCTGTTCTGTCTGCCTCTCTCCGGATGGGGGTGAAAAGCCAATCGAGATTGTACCATTTGTGTGGGTGTGCGGGATGCTCTCCCTCTTTTATAAACAAGAGGGCATTGGCATAAACTGGTACATTGTGAAACCCAGTCGTACAGTGACTAACACACTCATGGCGGGAGGGCTGGCGGCCAGTTGTTTGGACTGGACTGAAGCCTGGATTAGACTCCTTCATGTTGGTCCAGTTCAGACACATTCGCATAGTTTCCATGGTTGCAAAACGGAAACGACCCCCACACCATCCTTTTTTCCATCTCATTCATGCAGACCAACTCTTCCATTCAGAAGCCCCCCTCCCTCTCTTCAACCCCACGACCCCTACTCTACGCTATCTCTCAAACTGGGATGGAACAGGGAAATGTACATCTGCTGACGGCTCCTCTTGTGTGAGGCAAGTAAAGGGGTATCGAGTTGAGGGAGAGAGTCTGTGACTGCGTGTGTGTGGAAAGCACTACTGGACTGCAGAGCACTGGGTTTGTGTGGAGAGTAAAGTCAATACTCGATACACTGACTGTAGTTGTTGTGTACTGACCATTGTTGAGTTTAAAGGTCCCTACACACCCTATGCAAACAGAGCGTCATATACGGTCCGTTCCAACATTTTAGCCACACAAAGGTACGCAGAAAGCGCCGCTCAGTCACTGCGTTTGCGTACGGTGTGTAGCGATCTTAAGGGTGGTTAACGAACAGCCATGTCATGAAAATGAGGCGACCTGAATGTGCCAACAGTCTGAATGTACACACTTTTATATCAGTTTGTCCTTCTTTATTTGTCCCTTTCTCCTCATGCCATGTTATTTTTAAACGAGTAGCAGCGCTTTTAACGTTAATGTGCATTTACATCTGGGGGGCTGCCTGCCCCCCTCTTCTCTCTCCCCCAGACCCTCCCACCCCCCTTAGCCCTGACCATCCTGTGCAGCGTGTGATTGGCTGTGAGGTCCTGGCAAGACGGAGCCCAGGTCTAAGCAGGGCTGTGTGATTGTGCGCGGGTGGGTTAATGTCTCCCTGGCTCAGCATCACAGCTCTGTGTTCTGTACTCTCGTTCTCGTCTCAGCCGCGAAACACTTCATTAGCCTTTAACGAGACCACAGCGCCTGCCTGCGCCAAACTCTACTTTCACCTCTCTCGCACTCTCTCGCTCTCTCTCCCAGACACTCCCTCTCTCTCTCCCAGACCCCCTTTCTATCACCCATTTTCTCTTTCCCTATTTCTCTTTACCTTTGACTATCTTTCTCCCGTTTTCTCTTTAATGCCTAGTTTCTTCCCTGTCAGTGTTTGGATCCAGGCACTGTTGGTAGTGATTGTGATTCTGAGCACTTCTAAAGGCCAGGGAGGGATAGGAAGGGGGTAGAGGATTTTTGGATGGGTGCCCTCCTCTTGGACAGCCATCCTGAATGGGGCTCATTGATCCCCCTGGTACCCCCTCTGTGTTCTCACCCCTGAATGGTCCTTTCAGGGCTCCGGACTAGCAGGTCGAGACCACCAAGCCTTCTTGTGTAAGAGAACTGGGCCAGGCCCAGGGCGTTTAGACTGCTGCATCACCCCCCCCCCCCCCCGCTAGCCAGCCAGCCACAGACACCCAAGCTCATCAGTCTCACTCTGATCCTGTACTACAACCGACTTTCTCACTTAAAGGGGCCCTAACAAGACACATTCAGTGTCTCTCGCGCGCACACACACTCCGACAGATGCAGGTTTTGTTTACTCCTTGTTTTGGGAATGCAGTTTTCTTGTCTCTCTTATTGCTTCTTCTTTCTTTCTGCTCCCATAGCAAGTAGGCCTTCCTTTGGTTTCCATAGTAACTGGTGTCTGTTTTGGGCCGAGCTTCTTTTAGGTACATCGTTTTGAGTCTCTCTTTCGGTTAGAGAGAAACAGAGAGGTGAATGCCGGTGAGAGTGGTGACTGAGGCCTTCCCTGACTTGGAGGAAGCCGATGATTCACCTGAGAGAGGGATGATAGACCGCAACACCCTCACTCACCACTAGCCTATCTGAAAGTGTTCCTCTGCTCAAGTCAGGGTGGTTTATTCCTGATTCCCTCATGTGTGTGTGTGTGTGTGTGTGTGTGTGTGTGTGTGTGTGTGTGTGTGTGTGTGTGTGTGTGTGAGTGACCCATCACTACTACCCCTCACTGTGTTCTTGTCCCTAGTGGCTCTGGTCTTCAGTTACACCTCTTTGGGTTTTGAAAAATGTATGTGCTTCTGAGTGGTGCTCCATCAGTCCTGATATTTTGGGTCTAGCCTGAACTCTCTTTCTCTCTCTCCCTCTACAGGGTGTACCCCAGCTGCCCTGTGCCAAGGCCCTGTACAACTACGATGGCAAGGAACCTGGGGACCTCAAGTTCAGTAAGGGTGACGTCATCATCCTGCGACGTCAGGTGGATGAGAATTGGTACCACGGGGAGATTGGCGGAGTCCACGGTTTCTTCCCCACCAACTTTGTCCAGATCATCAAGCCACTGCCGCAGCCCCCGCCACAGTGCAAGGCCCTCTATGACTTTGAGCTCAAAGACAAGGAGGCAGACAAGGATTGCCTGCCCTTTACTAAGGTGAGAATATAGACAACTTTACTAGTGTTGCACGGTATACCTGTATCACGGTACCAAAGCGTAATAATACTTAAGATACCAACATTTTAGAATACTGTAGTACCGTTTTCATATAATACTACCAACTTTTTCGGCCCAACCAATCTAAAGAAACCCACTGGCGCCTGTTGTAAAATGTTTCTAAAGTCAGTTTAAGTTCAGTTGAATCAGCAACTAGTCTCTTGTATGCACCGGTCCAATGTCCAGTTCACTTTCATGCGCATATCACATGCGGCAGATGTGATCAGCCAGCCACATCCCCTACCAGCCCTCATCCACCTGCTTCTCTCAGCATCCCCTACCAGTCCTCACCCACCTGCTTCTCTCAGCATCCTATACCAGTCCTCACCCACCTGCTTCTCTCAGCATCCCCTACCAGTCCTCACCCACCTGCTTCTCTCAGCATCCTATACCAGTCCTCACCCACCTGCTTCTCTCCGTCTGCCCTCCCTGCACATCTATTCCTCCATCAGTTTGGTAAATATAAGCCTTGATGGAGACCCTGATCAGTCTTCTGTTACATTCAATACATTGGAGCAGAGCACAGAGCGAGCAAAGTTGATACATTGTGTATCATTTCATCCCTGATATAACAAGAACACAGGCCAGTCTGAGTATAGGCTTTGCAAGTTCGCTGCCATGCAGCAATGCCAGTGAAGGAAACAGCTCTGCAACAGCATGGTTAACGACATAGAAAATGTAAAATGGTATGAAAGAAATGTTGACTCGTATAACCGGAGCTAACCTTTTTTTTGATATCATTTCACAAACCATGTCGCCAGATGTTTTTAAACCAATCCAGGACAGATAATTATTGGTTTGATAACACACAATTTTCAGTCATGTTACCTAGCTAGCTAACAACCTGGTAACCTCACAGTAGATGTAGGCTAATTTGATTGACAAAGGAAGAAAGGAAAAGGGTCTGCTACTCACAATATGTTTATTCAAAGGTAGGATTCCTATAGGCCTAACTATATCAAAAATCTATCTTTTTCTGGTGCACCTTACATTCTGTTTGGTGCCTAACATTTTTTAAAGTTGGGAGTCGTGTGTGTTTGAGTGTGCTTATGTGTGTGTGTGTGTGTGTGTGCTTATGAGTGGTGTGTGTGTGTGTGTGCTTATGAGTGGTGTGTGTGTGTGCTTATGAGTGGTGTGTGTGTGCTTATGAGAGCGTGTGTGTGTGTGTGTGTGAACTGAAGAGTAGGTTTCATGCTGTGTTTTCTCCTTACTGACACAATGACCACTACTTGGTATCGTGATACTTGGCCTGGTATCGTTTGTAAAATGTGGGTATCGTGACGACACTAGACTTTACAGACGTACCACATAGGACATAGTAACAAGAGTTTTAATTACAACCTATACTGTTTTTTTTCCTAAGCTGTCATTTTCCTGTTTTTGGAGCGTCTAACAGCTCAGCAACTGTTGATTTGTAAAAGCTCTGTGGCTTAACCCTGACCACACTCTGAGTGCGTTCGTGGCGGTCTTTGTGGACGTGTCTTGCTGAGCTTATGCAATACATTTTCCCTCCTAGTGTAGAGGACCAGTTATCCACGCTCACACTGCACCTGTGCTACAATTGCTAAGCGGGTTGGAACAAATTATTTTCCAATCGTTTCCATTTTTTTTTTAAATTCCACTGTTCTAACCAGAAAAATAAAGTTCTGAACCGGTTCAAAACCCCCAAAAAGTACCGGTTTATATTGTTCCTTTTTAAACCTCAAATGCATAGGGCGTGAGATACAACTGAAATTTTTCAGGTGGAGAGAGGGTGGAGCAGGAGTCTTGACTTGAAGTGCTGGGCATCTTATGACACATGTTATCTGAATTAGATTACATTATAGGATCCTTAACTAGCATTGAAACAGTTAAATTCTTCTCTAATTAAACATTTCTCTCCCTAATTTCTGAATCACAGTTGTAACATCGTCAGCATTCTACAGTAACCTATGCAGTGGCAGGTAGCCTACACATGCACTGACAGGCAGACACTGGAACATGTTTCTGAGTGACAGAGTGAGGGTTTTGCATAGACGCTAAAAACTGTCACATGAATAGAGCTTTGATGCGATTTTTGTGGGACTGGAAAAAAATGGCCAGAGCGTAAAAGAACGGCATTAACCGGTTCCCATGTGTTTAAAATAACGGTTCTGTTTCAGAACAGTATAAATGTAAAATAATTGTTGTTTTAACATATCCCTGAACTGGTTTCAACCCCTGTTGGTAAATTACTTCATTCCTGGATCTATTCAAATATAGCCAATGGGTCATTACTTTCTATCTTTGACTTTTATAAGCTGTCTGCTGTTTTTTATGTCTTATGAGCAAAATCTGTAACAAAGGAAAGTGCTTGGCTTGTTCCTTTCTAAACAGGATCCAGTTTATTGCTCTTATAATGCAGTCTAGCCTTAATGTGGGCACTTCCTTTTAGTTTTTAATAAAACATTGTCTCTCTCTCTCTCTCTCTCTCTTCATAAAGGATCTAAAACTCTGCTGGTTAGCAGCATCTTTAATGACAGTCTGCCCGGTAACAAACTCTGTATATTTTCTCTTCTAGGATGATATTCTGACTGTGATTCGCCGAGTGGATGAAAACTGGGCAGAGGGAATGCTGGGGGATAAAATAGGAATCTTCCCCATATCATATGTCGAGGTAAGCGAAATGTTCCTCCAGGTGTTAACCGGAGCGTCCCTGATATGTCCAGGGGACCATTTTACCTCAGGAAGAGGTTGGAAAATGCTGAGTGTGTTAGTGCTATCATTTTTGCTTTATTAGACATCTTGCAAAATGTGCACATTAGTGCTCTCTCTGCTCTCCCCTGTTGCTTCGCCCCTGAAAACGGTCAAAATATATTTCACCAAAGTACTAAACATGCCAGTAGATTTACTGCTGATTGGGCATCCTGAGGTAATTCACAGTCCTACTAAAGCCTCACTGATCACTGCTGTTTTAGTAGAGAACTGTCTGCTGGGATGATGAACCTTACCTGTGTAATAGACCTGAAACATAACTGGAGAATGTAGAAGTAACATGCAGAAGTAACCAGTGGCACTATGAGAACCTTTTAGAACATCATTTGTCTCTTAATGGAGGAGCATGGTAGAGAGAAACACAGGAGTGGGCGGAGACATGTCATAAAAGGAAGCACAATTTGAGGAAGGCAAGACCTTTTTCCGTGTGAATGCTTTTGTGAAGGTAATCTTTGACTCTGACGTCGAAATTGACATTCTTAGAAGCAGAGGAGGAGAAAAAGGCCCTATTTATGTGACAGATTTTTAGGTTTGTCTAATATCCCGACGGGGGCGTCTTTGAAGGGAATGGATGTGAAACCATTCGTGCATATACAATTGGCTGTGTTTTCACAGCAAGAGACACACTATGTTTTCCTCCAAGGAAGACATTTTTCACTCGTGTCTCACACAGGTTACACAAATATCCAAATGATGAGCGCTGTACATTCAGCATATGTCACACAAGAAAATATGAACAATTCTGGCACTGTCATAGAGGACAAACTCAAATCTAGGTCTTGCATAACCACACTTTATTATGGATGGGGAGTTCTGTCTGTGCAGTGATTCTATACCCGTTCTATATTTGGCTGTATATACTTGGCTGTACATCTGATCTAGTGCTACGTGTGTACACGGGACCACTTGGTGAACCCAGCTTAGCACTGCCTCTCCTCAGGATTGGTGTGAAAATTCTCCGCTTTGATGTTCTAAGTAGAGGAAGAGCAGCTCGGGGCTATCTGTGTCGTGGAGTGCTCCCTCGTCCTCCCTGTGATTAGCTAAACCCTTTTTAGTGTTCCTCCTTTGATTCCTGCCTCACGCGAAAGAGGCCGTGAAGGCCTGCAGTCTCCTCCGCTCGCTGGCTGCCTGAAAACCCTCCACTCCCCCTGAGCCCAAGGTCCTCTCTCAACCCCCTGGCACTGGCTGCATTCTCAGCACACTGCTTTCTCCCATCAGATAACGGCAAAGGCTGGTTTTCACTACGGCTAGTTTCATTATGAGGAGTGACAGCTTTCATTATCATATTAACAACTCCCTTTCTCTCCTATCTACCCCTCCACATCCTGCTCTCCATGTTCTCCCTTCACCTTTTCCCTCCTTCCCTTCCCTATATCATCCTGTTCCCTCTCTCTTTCTGTAGTTTAACTCTGCGGCCCGCCAGCTGATTGAGTTAGACAAGCCTGGGGACTCCAGTGGGGACTCTGGCGAGGGGGCCTCATCGGGCCCCCAGAGTAACGGGGGCCCCCACCGGCCCGGGGAGAAGAAGAACAGTAAGAAGCGCCACTCGTTCACCTCCCTCACCATGTCCCACAAGCCCTGTCTGGCCCCGCCCCCCCAGAGACACTCCATGGAGATCAGTGGGCCGGTCCTCATCAGCTCCTCCAACCCCACGGCAGCCGCACGCATCAGCGAGATCAGCGGAGGACTGTCCTGCAGCGCACCCTCACAGGTGAGATAGGAGGGAGAGGGAGCTACTGCGTTCCCTCTTGTCCAGTGTCTTTGTACTGTTTGGTTAGGGGCCTTGTATTCAACGAGGAAGCCACTAAAGAGCTAGAACCTCATGTCTGAAGCACTCTTGTATATGATGAATGGAATTAATTTACCCAGAACCTAAAGTCTATTGTACCTAGTAATGAATTCCTCCACAATTTACTGTAGAATTTTGTTCTGAAGAACCCCCTTAAAAAACAGAATTGTAAAAACCGTCATGTTGGCCAGCAAAACAGCTCATCTGTCTATGGGTGGGTGTCTGTACTATGGACTAGTGTATAATCACTGCCATTGATTTCGTGGGATAGGTGATGGACTTGTCACTCTGTCACCAGATCTGTCATAACCCTCAGTGTGTGTCCTGCTTCCTGTCCATGTCGGCTCCACACTGTCCATCTGGGCTTGTTAATCAGGCGTAATGAGTGAGGAACCGAGGGAAACTATGTGCACTAAAGACGCTCACGCAACAAACAAGAAGCAGATTCCACACTCTTGTTTTCATCAGATGTTTTTGTTCCCCGATAAAGATTCCCACTCTCCTTATGTCAGCAATTACCCACACTCCCCTCCCTCTCTCCCCACGTCATGCAGAACAGGCCAAGGCTTCGGCCAAGCGTTTGAAATTACGGCTGCGTGACTCCACTCGCCCGCAAAAAAGACTCCAGCTTAGCCCCCGAGGTTTCCACAGCAACCTCGGAATGGCAACCACTCACAGCTGCTCCGTGGTTGTCAGGCTCTGTAGCGAGAGAGAGAGAGAGCGAGAGAGAGGGTGGGGTGGCTGGGCACTTGACAGACACAAGCAGGCAGGCAGACAGTTTAGCAGGCAGACAGGCATGCAGACTATAAGATTGACAGACAGATGATTAGTTAGCGTGTCAGGCAGGCTGAAGCGTTTTGTGACTGACGGGGGGCTGTGAGAACCTTCAGTAGGTTGCTTAGTTTTTTTTCTTCCATTTTCTCTCCAGTGGAGAACAGCGTCGAGGAGCATTGAGACGACAGCTGCCTCACCCCAGCCTGCTTGGTATACAGAGTAGGGACTTCTATACTGACATTGCCAATGAGCATACACTCTTCACATGACGGTTAAATGTTGACTTAATTCCATTAGTATTATTTTGGTTTGAATGACACTTTATATACAAAAGTTTGTGGACATCCCTCCAAATAGTGAATTTGGCTATTTCAGCCACATCTGTTGCTGTCAGGTGTATAAATCTGAGCACACAGCCATGCAATCTCCATAGACACACATTGGCAGTAGAATGGCCTTACTGAAGAGCTGTGACAACGTAGCACAAGGATGCCGCCTTTCCAACAAATCAGTTCGTCAAATGTCTGCCCTGGTCAAGTGTAAGTGTTTTTGGGAAGTGGAAACATCTAGGGGGCAACAACGGCTCAGCCGTGAAGTGATAAGGCACACAAACTCACAGAACCGGAACGGCGAGTGCTGTAGCGTGTAAAAATCGTCTGTCCTCGGTTGCAATACTAACTACCAAGTTCCAAACTGTCTCTGGAAGCAACGTCAGCGCAATAACTGTTCGTCGGGAGCGTCATGAAATAGGTTTCCATGGCCGAGCAGCCGCACACAAGCCTAAGATCACCATGCGCAATGCCAAGCGTCGGCTGGAGTGGTGTAAAGCTTGGACTGGAGAAGTATGTTTTCTGGAGTGATGAAATACGTTTTCTGGAGTGAATCACGCTTCACCATCTTGCAGTCTGACGGACAAATCTGGGTTTGTCGGGATGCCAGGAAAATGCTAATTGCCCCAATGTATAGTGCCTATTAAAGTTTTGGTGAAGGAATAATGATCTGGGGCTGTTTTTCATGGTCCGGGCTAGGCCTCGTAGTTCCAGTGAAGGGAAATCTTAACGCTACAGCATACAATGACATTCTAGATGATTCTGTGCTCCAACTTTGTGGCAACAGCCCCGTGCACAAAGCAAGGTCCATACAGAAATGGTTTGTCGAGATTGGTGTGGAAGAACTTGACTGGCCTACACAGAGCCCTGACCTCAACCCCATTGAACATCTTTGGGATGAATTGGAATGCCGACTGTGCGCCTGGCCTAATCGCCCAACATCAGTACCCTACCGCACTAATGCTTGTGGCTTCTTGAAATCCTTCCCAGTAGAGTGGAGGCTGTTATAGCAGCAAAGGAGGGACCAACTCCATTCTTTTTTTATGAGATGTTCGATGAACAGGTGTCCACATACTTTTGGTCATGTAGTGTATCTTAAAAAATGTGACTTTTCTTTACGTATTAAACCAACATGGCTTTATAGTCTGTCGTTTGACAGCATTCAGTGGTCTCCCTCGTAGTCCCCGGCCTTTTCTGACTGTTGCAGCAGTCAGAAATTGAGCATTTATTTTGGAGGGGGTGATTCTCTTCTTGGTTATATTTTGAGTAGGAGAATAGAATGTACTATTTGAGTGTCTTCTCGCTGTCTCACCCCCTTGGGCATTTCAGACACACTAACATGCTTTACCCACAGCTTCTCCTGGGAAACAGCAGCCTCACAAATCCTTTCTCCAACTGCTGGCATTCCTCAGTGTGTGTGTGTGTGTGCTGACCATTTCTCCAGAAACTGTCTGAGTATTTTTGTGCATCCATATACCTTTTCATTTTGGGATGATCCAGCTCTCATTAAAGCCTTGGCCACACAGGGAAGGGAGAATGATGTATTTTAAACTCTTCAGACTTTATCTGCCCTCATTATGAACGAGACACACACTTTATTATAAAACCTCCGTTCCCACCTGGGAGGTGAAACAGGCGCTGTACGACTCACGATGGTTTGATTTATACATTAATGGGCTTAATAAAAACACATAAAGATGGAGAGAGACCCCAGGTGGAATCTGTGACTCGGCCTCTCGCCTCTCTTCTCTCGCTCCTTCAAAGCAGACTGAAAAACAACAATGGGAAGCAGTTGTTGCCCGGGGGGCCAGAGGGAGGGAGTGTATGGAAATGAACACGCCCTCTGTCCACTGCTTTTATTTCAGAGGAAATGGACTTGAAGAGACTGACTAAAGGAGCCTGTAGTGTATGAAAACAGAACTGCTACTCTTTTAATGTGTTGTAAATCGGAAACACTGTTACGTTGTAACTGATGTGCTGTACACATACACACTCACATATATGTGGCTCATACACATATAGCTAAATGCTCAACACAGATATAGCCTAGTACAGTACTGCAAGTGTGGGTACTGCAGCCCCTCATGATGAGACGGTTTCTGTGGCCGTCTTGCCTCATTGCACCTTCCCCTGCTACACAGTTGATTTGAGTTTGAGGTGGGTCCTCGGTAATGATTTACCTTTCGGCTGCTCTGCTCTGTCTGGGGCAGTCATGCAGGGCTTGCGGGGAGTAAAGGGTACAAGGAGACATTGTGTGTCCAACAGTATTGCCCTGTGAGTCAGTGTCATGCAACGTGTGAGTCAGTGTCGCGCAATGTGTGAATCACTGTGGTTCACTCTCTCTTAGCAAGGGGCCTCAGCAGTTATCCGTCTTCACCCGGCCAATGGAAACTTGTTCTTGACAGTCATATGACCTCACCCAGCCAAGCGTGTCATCAGGACACCAGCACAGCTTGACTTAGCCAATTGGCTCCACCGCTGCTGTGAAGGCGACATTTCATTTCAATGTGACATTTTAAGGCCATGTGTGACATGTTTTAGAGACTGGGTTGGGTAGGTTACTTTCTAAATGTAATCTGTTAGTTACGAGTTACCTGTCAAATTGTTATCAGTAATGTAACTTTTGGATTACCCAAACTCAGTCATGTAAATTGATGACTTTCCCTATAAGAGGTATTAGAAGAAGACAAAAGGGATCCATCAAATGCATTTGGTGTGTCATCATAGTGGTCTCTGACTTGTAGTTAGACTCGCTCAGGTGGAAAAAAAACTTGAACCTGCGCCTTTTTTCAATGCTGAATTGAACGTCATTGAGAAAACAGAAATGTGTCAATATATTATTTTGTGAACATCTTTTCTGAATTGAAAAGTAATCCAATAAGGAATCATCTAGTTTTTCAAAAGTATCTCTAATCTGATTACAATATTTGTGCTGGTAATGTAACTGGGTACTTTTTTTTTGTAATCCGATTGCATGTAATCAGTTACTCCCCAACCCTGTTTAGAGATAAAATAACTAGTCTGTCAGATCAAACATAAGTCTTCTGCCCATGTGAGACTGGATGCGAGGAGACAGACTAACACAAATGGAGGGTTGCAACTATCGTTGAAATACCATAGTTGTTCTAGCACACAGTCTTGTGCTCTGTGTGTAATTCTATTATATTGTAGGAGTAGTGGTGGTATTGAGGAAGTTGTCTGACTTTGTCCATCCTCAACAGGTACACATCTGCACAGCTGGACTCATAGTGACCCCTCCCCCCAGCAGTCCTGTTACTACGGCAACTGTCTTCACGTTTCCCCCGGAGACGAGCTACACATCCATCCCTGTGGTAGGTGGAGTTCTCTCTTCAACTGAAACTACACTACGGGGCCTCTAATACTGGCTTTAAAATATTTTTAATTGCCCCATGGCACTTCACTTACATCAAGTTCCTCTTAAAACGGAACCTGCATACAGTAGCGTATGGGCGTCTGCTGCCATGGCTGTGCCGTATTCAGCGGAGTGTGGGGAAGGGTGTGTGGCTGTGTTGCTATGTGGTACTGCTGAGAATGTATACATAAAGGTTGAGCTCTCCGCTTCAATGGAGAACTCTACATGATGTTTCTGTACAGATGATTTCTCTGGCCTGCAGGCAATCTAATTATCTCCGCTCTAGCGTCGGCAGTGCGCACACGCACACACGCATGTAGGCCCTTCTGAGTGCTGTGCCACTCCCTCCCCCCTCCCCCATTGCTCCATAGTAGTTATGTCTGTCTGCTCCTCAGGCCTGTTAATGTCAAGTTGAGACACATTTATCTTGTTCCTTGTTTATTTCTCTGCAGATACAGTGCCGTCAAAGTATTCATACCCCTTGACTTATTCCACATTTTGTTCAGCCTGAAATCCATTTTTGTTTCTGTTTCACCTATCTACACGCAGTACCCCATAATGACAGTGAAAACATGTTTTTAGAAATGTTTGAAAATGTATTGAAAATGATATATCTCATTTCCATAAGGATTCACACATGAGTCAATGCTTTATCACCTTTGGTGGCGATTGCAGCTTTGAGTCATCTTGGGTATTTCTGTTTCAGCTTTGAGTCATCTTGGGTATGTCTGTTTCAGCTTTGCACATCTGGATTTGGGGATTTTCTTCCTTGCAGATTTTCTCAAGCTCTGTTAAATTAGATGGGAAGTGGCTGTGAACCGCAATATTCAAGTCTTTCCACAGATTTTCAATGGGATTCAAGTCTGGGCTTTGGCTTTGCAACTCAAGGACTTTCACATTCTTGTTCTGAAGCCATTCCAGCGTTGCTTTGGCTGTATGCTTGGGGTCATTGTCCTGTCGGAACATAAATCTTCACCCCCAGTCTGTTTGCACTGTGAAGCAGGTTCTCATCAAGAATTTGCCTGTATATGGCTCCATTCATTGTTCCCTCTATCCTTACCAGTCTCCCAGTCCCAGTTGCTGAAAAGAATCCCCATGGCATGATGCTGCCACCACCATGCTTCACGGTAGTGGTGGTGTTAGACGGGTGATGAGCTGTGCCTGGCTTTCTCCAGACATAGCGCTTTGCATTCAGGCCAAATATCTTTAAAAAATTATCATCTTAAGACAGAATCTTTCACATGCCTTTTTTTCAAACTCCAGGTGTGCTGTAAAGTGCCTTTTTCTCGGGAGTGGCTTCCGTCTGGCCACTCCCATAAAGCCCAGATTGGTGTAGTGCTGTAGAGACTGTTGTCCTTCTGGCAAGTTTTCCCATCTCAGCCAAGGAACTCTGTAGTTCTGTCAGTGGCCATTGGGTTCTTGGTCACCTCCCTGGAAAAGGTCCTTCTTGCCCGGTTGCTCAGTTTGGTTTTGACGTCTGGGTAGTTACATATTTTTATCATTTCCCAGTGATGGAAACCACGGTGCGCTTGGAAACTTTCAACACTCTAGAAATTGTTAAACCCTTCCCCAGATGTAAGCCTCATCACAATTCTATCTCAGAGATCTACATACTTCATGGTGTGGTGTCTGCTCTGACATGCACTGTCAACTGTGGGACCTTGTAGACCGGTGTGTTTCTTTCTAAATCATGTCCAAACTGAATTGGCCACAGGTGGAATCCAATGTAACGACATCTCAAGGGTGATCAAAGGAAATTGGATGCACCTGAGCTCAATTTGGAGTGTCATAGCAAAGGGGTCTGAATAATTATGTAAATTAGATGGTTCTGTGTTTCATTTGAAATAAATTAGCTAAAATGTCTAAACGTGTTTTCATTTTTGTCATTATGGGATATTGTGTGTAGATGGGTGAGAAAATCAATTTGGAATTCAGGCTGTAACAAGAAAATGGGTATAACTACTTTCTGAAGTCACTGTACATGGATAGTTACATGTTTAAAAGAAACCCACCTCTTTCTCAGTACACCAATGTGTCTGTGTATGATTGTGTAATAGTTGTTTAGGTCTGGTTTCTGTCCCGTTAGAGGCAGAACAAGGAGTAGAGCCCAGTGGAATCCGCTCACTGCGGGCCTGTGGGCTGAACTATATAATGTTTAAAGAAATGTTTTTACTTTCATATGGTCCTCATTAAACACAGCAATGGATTCACCAGGCCCCAGTGTCATTTCTATAGCAACAAACAAGCAAACAAGCATGCTGGAGATTCCTTCCCAGATCTCAGGGGAAGTTGGGGACAAGACCAAACCTCTGTGTCAAGCGATACTCTCCCTCATTGAACAGAGTAAATGATATCCTTCTTTCACTGACCAGTTTCTCTCATTATGTAACACCTAGTCAGTCATTGGTTAAAAGGCCAGGGGTGGGCCTCCCGAGTGGCGCAGTGATCTAAGGCACTGCATCGCAGTGTTAGAGGCATCACTACAGACCCGGGTACGATCCCAGGCTGTGTCACAACCGGCTGTGATCGGGAGACCCATAGGGCAGCGCACAATTGTCCCAGCGTCATCCGGGTTAGCGGAGGGTTTGGCCGGGGGTGCTTTACTTGGCTCATCGCGCTCTAGCGACTCCTTGTGGCGGGCCAGGCGCCTGCAGGCTGACCTCTGTTGTCAGTTGAACGGTGTTTCCTCTGACACATTGGTGCGGCTGGCTTCCAGGTTAAGCGGGGGGGTGTTAAGAAGCGCAGTTTGGCGGGTCATGTTTCAGAGGACTCAAGACCCCCCCCCCCCCCCCCCAAGAGCTATAACAGTAATGTAACACTGTCATGTTGCGCTAAAGGCAGTGAATTGTTTATTTGTGATTTGTGGTTCTGGTCTTTCTTTCGGCTCCAAACAAATATGTTTTCGTATGTGAGAGATTTGATTCAAGCTCACTGTAAACTGTTCTAATATGCTGTCTAATCTCTTTCAGACTGTCGTTGTTGATGTTTGTTGTTTTTCATTGACAGGATGCTCGCCCTCCTCCCCCGCCGCCTCCACCACAATCCTCAGCGGTGGGAGCAGCCTCCTCGTTGGCTGCCAGTCAGAGACCCTCCCCCAGCACTAGCGAACAGAGTGGGCGGCAAAGACCCACAGTGTGAGTACACACACACAGATGCATGTAACACTCTTCCACGTATAAAGTACAAGCACGCTAATCCCGAGAGAACATGCAGTGAAACAGCAGGTTCCACACATGGCTAGGGCATGGGTCCTTCTGGGTGGGTTCTGGGAGTTCTCCAAGCCTCTGAATGACCCCTAAGCTGTCAGTGTGGAGCACCAGAGGTTGACCCAGAGCTCTGTTGACGGATGAAAGGGCAACACCTGTGGGGGACAGTCTCCTGGGTCCTATAAGAGACCCTGTCTGTCACCTTTGACCCCTGGCCCCTCACATCATTACTCTTCTGAGACTCCAGACACCTGATTGGAATTAAATACGGCCCACCTCCCCAAAGCGTGTGTGTGTGTCTACATTTTTCTTCATTTCCCCTCCCCTGACACCAGTGAAAGTGTCTATGCTGTCTTTTAGCAGTGGTTCTTTAAAGCCTCTGAGGTTCCTGGAGACATGCCTTTCCCACTCCCTTTACAGCACCTCCGTGGTGCCCTGACCCACATAGCTGTGTCATTCAGAACGTAACCATAGCATTCCTCTACAGTAGTATAGTGCAGTTTCTCTTAATGTACTGTAGGAAGACCAGTCCAGAAGGGACTGTCCGCCTCTGTCTTCCAGTAAGGGTTTCAGAGAGAGAGAGAGGAGATGTTGACGAACATTCTTTAGACTGTTGTAGGGGGGTAAATTTAGCTCATGTGACAGACTAAATGTTCGAAACACACCACGTCTTTGACTCATTTCCTCCTGAGGGTAATTGGACAGTCCCTGTGTGTGTGTCCATATATGTGTTTGATGTTCCCCGTCTCTCTCGCCTCCCTCTCCAGCTACGTGGCCCTGTTTCCCTACACCCCCCGTAAGGAGGATGAGTTGGAGCTGAGGAAGGGAGAGATGTTCCTGGTGCTGGAGCGCTGTCAAGATGGATGGTTTAAAGGCACCTCCATGCACACTGGCAAGATAGGAGTGTTTCCTGGCAATTACATGAGCCCCGTCAGCAGGTCTGACGCAGACATTACACACATGTACACACTGATTATCTCTGTATATGCAGCATTCCTAAGGCTCCCCTGCCCTAACCCTTCCTCCCTGTCCTCTGTTTGTCCCATTAGGACGGTGTCCGGCAGCACCCAACCCAAAGCGCCCCTTGCTCTGTGCACCCAGGCTGGGCGAGGGGTCACCATCGTCAGCCCCTCCTCCACTCCTCTGGGGGCCATTGTTCCAGGGCCTGACTTCAACAAGGCCCTCCCCATCTGCCCGGGCCCCGCCCTCTCCAGCCCTTTACCCCCGGGCATGGTGACTGCTGCCCACGTGACAACCGGACAGGCCAAGGTGCTCATGCACATGACGTCCCAGATGACTGTTAACCAGGCACGCAATGCTGTCAGGACAGGTAGGGTCCCCTGGGGGAAGAGGAAGGGTGCAAGCATACATTCTATGTAGCCAGTGTAGGATAGTGTATGTGATTGTGAATTTATGATGAAAGGGGCATATGGTTCTGTGTGTATGGTCTAACCACGTGCCTCTCCTCTGCCCCCAGCTGCATGCCACAGTCAGGACCGGCCCACGGCTGCTGTGACGCCCATCCAGTCACAGACATCTGTAGCCTACCTGGCAGTGTGCCAATCCCAGACCTGCTCCTCCTCCTCCAACCCTGCCCAGGGCTGTGTCCGCGCTGGGGTGCCATTGGGATGTGCTGCTGCCTCCCTCACCCCGCCAAACGTCAGCGCCGCGTCCCTGGATGGCGATGCCCTGCGACAAGTGGCAGTCCTCACCATGCCTGTCGCCCCTGGCAACGGCAACTCCATGTCAGCTAACTCCTCCCTCGCCTGTCGGCTGGACAAGGATGGCAAGGTGGGCATTCGTGATAGCACCCTAGTTGGGATGTGCATCGATCCCTTTCCAGACGATTCTAGACGTATCTAGATACTTGGGGTCTGATACCATACAGGAACAATATGTTTTAGTTTGAAACGATGCGATTTGGTTTGATGTGATAGGAGGCCCGGGAGGAGACAAGTTAATTGAAGAAGGATTTTGAAGCCTTGAGACAATTGAGACATGGATTTTTGTATGCGTGTCATTCGGAGGGATTGATGGGCAAGACAAAATATTTAAGTGCCTTTTGAACGGGGTATAGTAGTAGGTGCCGGAGCACCGGTTTCTGTCAAGAACTGCAATGCTGCTGGGTTTTTTACACAACAGTTTCATGTGTGTATCAAGAGAATGGTCCACCAGCCAACTTAACACAACTGTGGGAAGCATTGGAGTCCACATGGCCAACATCCCTGTAGAACACTTTCGACTTGTTTGATCGATAATATTGCGCCAGCCATTTTACAAACATTTGAATGCTGAAGGTGACGTGCAGATGTGCCAGATCAGGAATAGGCCTACCTATTGGTCAGCACGCGAAGCTGCGCACGGTTTGGGCTCCCGCGGACCAATGCACTCCATATCTTAAACATTTGAACTGGGGACCGATGCACATCAGTGAATCGTTACATCCCCACAACTTAGCCATCAGTATTGCTATCTGCAATGTTAACACATCTCTCACGTTAGTATATAAAGTGTCAAGAAAAAGTATGTGAACCCTTTGGAATTACCTGGATTTCTGCATAAATTGGTCATTAAGTCACAACAACAGACAAACATAGTGTTTTTACAATAATTTGTGTGTTATTAGTTTATCTTGTCTATATTGAATACATAATTTAAACATTCCATTCACAGTGTAGGTTGGAAAAAGTATGGCTAATGACTTCTCCAAAAGCTAATTGGAGTCAGCTAACCTGGAGCCCAATCAATGAGACGAGATTGGAGATGTTGGTTAGAGCTGCCTTACCCTATAAAAAAAATTCACCATAAGCGTTGCCTGATGTGAAACATGCCTCGAACAAAAGAGATCTCAGAAAACCCTAAATTAAGAGTTGTTGACTTGCATAAAGCTGGAAAGGGTTACAAAAGTATCTCTGACTGCCTTAATGTTCATCAGTCCACGGTAAGACAACTTGTCTATAAATGGAGAAATTTCAGCACTGTTGCTACTCTCCCTAGGAGTGGCCGTCCTGCAAAGATGACTGCAAGGGCACAGTGCAGAATTCTCAATGAGGTTAAGAAGAATCCTAGAGTATCAGCTAAAGACTTACAGAAATCTCTGAAACATGCTAACATCTCTGACAAGTCTACGATACGTAAAACACTAAACAAGAATGGTGTTCATGGGAGGACACCACGAAAGGAAGCCACTGCTGTCCAAAAAAAACCATTGCTGCACGTCTGAAGTTCGCAAAAGTGCAGCTGGATGTTCCACAGCGCTATTGGCAACATATTCTGTGGACAGATGAAACTACAGTTGAGTTGTTTTTCAAGGAACACATATCACTATGTGTGGAGAGAAAAAAGGCACAGCACACCAACATCAAAACCTCATCCGAACTGTAAAGTATGGTGAAGGGAGCATCATGGTTTGGGGCTGCGTTGGAGCCTGGACAGCTTGCTATCATCGACGGGAAAATGAATTCCCAAGTTTATCAAGACATTTTTCAGGAGAAGTTTAGTCTGTCTGTCCGCCATTTGAAGCTCAACAGAAGTTGGGTGATGCAACAGGACAACAACCCAAAACACCAAAGTAAATCAACAACAGAATGACTTCAACAGAAGAAAATACACCTTCTAGAGTGGCCCATTTTTAGAGTCCTGACCTCAACCCGATTTGAGATGCCGTGGCATGACCTCGGGAGCAGTTCACACCAGACACCCCAAGAAAATTGCTGAACTGAAACCATTTTGTAAAGAGAAATGGTCCGAAATTCCTCCTGACTGTTGTGCAGGTCTGATTCGCAACTACAGAAAATGTTTGGTTGAGGTTATTGCTGCCAAAAGAGGGTCAACCAGTTAAATTTTATGACCAATTTATGCAGAAATCTTCCAAAGGGTTCATTTACTTTTTCTTGTTACTGTAGCTACTTCTATCATGCCTAGCATATTTGGCTGATGTGAAACACGGCTACAGTGGATTGGTGAAATAGTTCACATTTGCCCGGAGTTTCTGGTGCCCTTGTTTTGAATACCAGGCGCTCAGTATTTTTTTGTTGAACACAGGAGTCCTTCCAGTTTATCTTTAGAAACAAATTCTCACACAGAGCTCTGTCTGTTTCACGGGTGGGCCCTGGGAATTGAGTTAGAGAGTGAGAGAAACTCTGCTGGCTGTAGCCCTGAAGACATCATTACACAACAGTGATTTAGTCTGGAGCAAATTCTCATCTGGCCCTAATGACCATGACAATGGATTATGTTTATGCAGATTTGACTGTCCACACAGTGAGTTCCTGTAAGACAGTCTATATGCAGCTTACACCATTATCAGACAAGTGCATGGTAGAGCACCGTGAATTTAAATTTCTCTCTGTTTCGTTCTTTTGTTCTGCAGAGGGAAAAGAAAGGTATTCTGAAGCTGTTGTCGTCTAACAAGAAGAAGTCTCGCCCCTCTCCCCCCTCATCCCCCACCCTGGAGGCAGAGCAGGCTGCTACGGGGGATGTCTTCCAGGGGGCCATGGGCCCCGACATTACCCCTTCTCCCTCCTCTGCTGGCGTTGTCGTGGGTAACCATGGCCGTGCTGTCCTCTGCCCTGTGGAGCCTGAGTCTACTGCAGCCACTGCCGCCTCTTCATCCTCCTGTTCCTCAGCCCCGGAGTTAACGCACCGTAAGAGTAGCCCCCTGGACGGATGTGCCCCCATCGCCCCGCCACCTCGTCAGGCATGCTCCTCCCTTACCTCCCAGCAGCACGACGCTCGGCCAATCCTATGCGAGAGGTACAGCATTTATTATATTGTAGAACAGTGACATATTGTTAAAGGTCTGTCTGATGATGTGATTCTGCTGGAATTGTGGTGTGTGTGTGTGTGTGTGGCATCTCTGATCTCCTGTGCTTCTGCAATGTGTCAGTACAGTATCCCCTCTGATCCCCCCCCCCCCCCCCCCCCCCCCCCCTTCTCAGGTACAGAGTGGTGGTGTCCTACCCCCCTCAGAGTGATGCAGAGCTGGAGCTCAAAGAGGGAGACATAGTGTTTGTCCACAGGAAGAGGGAGGACGGCTGGTTCAAAGGAACACTCCAGAGGAACGGCAGGACCGGACTGTTCCCTGGCAGCTTCGTAGACGGCATCTGACTCACACTTGACCACAGTAGACCGACCGTGACCTGACCATACCATGAACTGACCATCAATGGAACCACGTCTGACTTTGTTGCCTTGTTTTGGGGTCAAGCTGCGAGCCAACCAGCTGAAGTTGCTAGGGACAGGATGAGATGGATACATACACAACATTTAAAGTGGTCCTCAAAGTACAGAGGAGAAGAATGATGAAATAATTTAAACTGAGCTGCAGAGGAAGAGGAGCTAGCTGTCAGTTGGAAGCACGGTGGACTGAGCTGGAGGAGAGCACACTACTCTTGTTGATTTCCTTTTTGTCAGTTATTTATATCTGTAACAATTCAAAACGTTAAATGTGTGCCTTGTACTGTTCCTCACTTTAGTGTATATAAAGAAACAAAGACCAGAGAGTCAGAACTAATAATATGAACTGTTAATAGATGGAAATATGACGCGTTGAAACGTGTTTTTTTTGTGGGGGGGGGGGGGGTCTGTAAAAGATGTGCTTGACCTTTCGTGGTTTAGGGGTTGTAGTCAGCGCCTGTCTTATGACATGTTTCCTACATCACTTTGTGCTTGTCTCTCATTGGCTGCCGTGCTGCATGTTAATATTGCATGGTGTCTCCACTGATTGGCTGTTTGAGCGCAAATGTAAAGAATACAGCAGATGGGAGGAGAATCAGTGATGTCATCATCAGCACATACAGTGAAGCAAGAAAAGGTGTAGAGGTGGGCCCAATTCCAATCTGATCCCTTGAACATATTCTTCTATTGACTGGAAGGTATCAGCTGGATGTCATTAGCTCCATACCCTCTGGTTGGGTAGTTGGAGTTTCTGACATATTGCAAACACTCATCTATTCGTTTGACATCCAATTTGGCCCACAACCTCTCTCCAAAAATGAAATTTGCACAACCTCCTCCTGTATCCCTTGGACCTTTTGGTGTTCCAAATGGCTTCTCCTTGGGCTCCAGGACCCCTTATTGGAGAGTGGGAGAGTCATCTTGGTGGAATTATTATACCGTTGATGATCTGATGCCTGGTGAGGTTTTCCAAACATTTCCATAACGTTAGGAAAGCCAGCGTCTGCTGTTGATTTACATTATTATTATGGATTTTGATTTGGTCTTGCCTTTTTTGACATGTTAACTAAACACACTCCATAGATGTTGCAATCAAGTGTTACTTACTGTATATGGTTGTGTGTGTACTTAATGAACATTGTAGCTGTTCCCCCCCCACTCCTCTAATAGTAGACCAACCTCATCGGACATACTGCAGCTCAAGATCTCAAGTGAACGACGGACACAATCGCGATCAACACAGGAACCATATCATGCAACTCTGATAGTTCCGTCTTAATAATACATGGATATCTCTATCCACTTGGATCTATACGACGCCAGATGCTCTGGACAGCGCCTCCTTACAGCATGGAGATGCAGAAAGACATCTGACAGGCCTGCTCTATGTATGACCTTCACGGGCTCTCAACCCTCATTTCAAAGATGAATTCATTCCTAAAGTGTTGTCAATACAAGACAAAACACTGCTTACTTATAAAGCAGATTGTTTTCCTAATGTAACCATATCACTGATATCACTCCCCCAATACAATCTAGTGTGTTTCTCCTTTAAGTTGCGAGTAGTTTTTTTAAAATGTTTATTTTTTATAAATACGATCAATGACTTGGACAACGTTGATTCTTGGTTTTGTCGGATTTAGCTGTACAGTGCGTCTATACAATGTGTGTGATGATAGGTGTTCTATTGACTTGAATATGATTTGTGTGTGGCTGGTTTGAGTTTTGGTAGCCGTTTTTTAGTTTTCTGTTTGTTTCAAAGCACAAAAAAAGAGAGCGAGGTGCGACTTGATTGGGTTTGGAGGGTGTGAAACTACTTATTCTCAGCTACTTTTGATTTCAAAATAATCCAGTCCCACTCCACACACTCTCCACCTCATCCTCCTCCATAGGCCTTCAGTCATTGTAATGAGATTGACAGCACTGCTAGTAAGAAACACCAGGCACCACACGATGAGCCATTGATTTGATCCAATCTCCTATTTTTTTGGCAGTGTAGAAAAGTCTAAATTGGATTATATTAGTCAATGATAGACAGTAAGTGGCTGTTCTATTGTTAGTGGGCTCCCTTCACTATAGCCCACCAGGCAGACACCAAGAGGACAGTGTCCTTGGTGTTCCTCCTGCTGCAGCCTCTTCTATCAGATGCTATGGTGCAATATCAACAGCTGAGGCCACTGTGTCTAAATGACAGGTTGGACCTGTAGGCACTAATCCACCGCAACAAGAGATTTGCTCTTAGTTTGCACCTAGCAACTGGGTATCAACAGGCATAAGGAGGTTGGAAGGCATTTTGGATATTTCATGTCAGACCTGAGGGGAATATTTTCCCAAAGCATGTTTAAGTGGGTGTTTGTTATACAGTAGCTGGGACCACTGTGTGACTGCTAGATATGTTGTAGTTTTGTTGTTCTGAAATAACATTGGAGTTGGGAGTAAAGGCTCTATAAAGTGGTACGAAACACTGTTCAGACCTGTTTGCTTCTCAATTTGCCTATGTAGAATGAACCTAATGTTCCACTGCTGTCTTGGCATTCACCATCTCCACCTCACCTCTAATGCTGAACTGGGTTTTGCATTTGGAGTGCTTTCTGTTACTGATGAGCCTTTTTTTTTTTTTTTTTATTTCATACATTACACACATACATTTAACTACTGTATCATCAGTATATACAGATGTAGGATCGTAATTTGAGCCGGTTTGCTACAGCATGAGGATGGTCCTGCAGCAACAGGAATTATGTGGATTACAATTAGTGGATCTTTTTGTAGGGGCTGATACATTTTTCGTAATTGGACATTTCAAACCTGAAATACACTGCAAGTTTTACATTTCCTGCATTGCAGCAAAGTTCTCCTGCAACAAAGTGATCAAATTAAGATCTTCCATATGTACCATAGTCAGTTTAGTCATTGATTTTCACATAGTTTAATGATCAAATAATGACATTCTCTGACTCGAGAACAACCGAAGCAGTTCGGTGTTCCTGTGAACATGTTTTCACTGTAATCTCATGCCTTGTTGGAACACAAGGCAGCACTAAAGTCTGCTTTATTAAACTAAACAGATTCTCCTCATGCCAAGGTGACTTGCTTGATTTTTTTAGTTTTTTTGGCGGGGTTGTTATAATTAGTTTTATATAGTTAGTCTGATCATGGTGAAATTGGCATCCATTCAAAACATTAAGTATGAGGGAATAGCACATTTTGTAAAAAATAACTAGAACAATAAAAGCTAATGGTTTCCATGGTTTCTGTCAGTCCTCTTAATTTGTGTGTGTGTGTCTCATTGCGTTTAGCTGGTCTCTTCCTGCCAGTGTAGAGGTGTCTGAAAGCATTACCACAGACATGAGGGACTGAAGACACGACAGCAGTCACCTCTCGTCTCTATTCTCATCCCTCTGCAAGATCTGCTTAAGATTGTGCGTATGCATTGAATCAATCCTCTATGTATGAGCCATGTTACAATCCCCACCAAGTAGGTTTACCTTATTGGCGCGATGCATAGGGTGTTTCCCTTTTACACAAGGGTTCGCTTCCCGCTCCTTCCATTCACTACATTGGTGTCAGAAGTGGGATGGTGACCGTGGGGCCATTGGAACGCACAGGCCGGGACTTGTGAGGGGGGCTGAGATTAGTCAAAGCACAGGGATGTGCCTTCCTGTTCAGAGGGGGCAGTGTAGCGGTCCTCGCTATATGAGCCATGTTTCAATTCCCACCAAGTGGGTTAACCCTATTGGAGCGATAGGAGGTCTCCTGTCTGTATAGCCCTATATTAACTGTGTCGACATAACATGGAGATCGTTTCAATGTTCTTGTTTATTTGTTTAAATTCTAAAAAGCTGTTTTCACTTTGTCATGGGGTGTTGTGTGTAGATGAGGGGAAAAATTTATGGAATCCATTTTAGACTAAGGCTGTAACAAAATGTGGGAAAAGTCAAGGGGTCTGAATACTTTCCAATTGCACTATATACCCTACCATCACTTTGTCAGGCAAAGACTCAACATTAAACTCAAAATAACAGAAAATGACTTCTGTTTCACTACTCACGCCACCTTGTCTGCGTCTCACCAAACGACGAGCATCACAAACAGGGAATCTTCCCCTTCGGTTGGTCAACTTTCATATTTCCTGCTACCTCAGTAATCACTCCCTTCAATGGAGCCCTTTTCTTGAGAGCCAAATATCTCTTGTCCCCATTGTTTAACTTGGGGCGGCTGCTCCCTCTGACCAGCAGAAATACAAACAATTATCACAAGACCACTTCTGGTTACCTTCACCGATTCCGCAGCACCCTACTCTTTCACCCACCCTAAAACCACAAATGGATCAGCCGAAAGGCAAAGGTCCACTTTTTCCCAAAATGTCACTCCTACCGTCAGACTCATCTTTATCCTGACACTCAGTGCAAGCTTTGGGCTCTGAGAACTTCACCACACTTACGTCTGATACTTTGCCCTCGCTCACTTCCATTTCTCCTGTCTTCAATACGGTGCAATGCTCACTCTGCTTAAACTTTATACCATTCTTTAACAAACCATCTCCCTTTTTCCCACCATTTTAACCGATTCAAGCTCACCCTCTTCCCCTCTCTCTTCGACCTCTACCTCTCTTTTTCCCTCCATTCCTCCTCCGTATTCCAAGTATACGTATTCTTATAGTAATACTGAACTTTCCCTGACATCTTATTCTTGCCCTCTCAAGGGATAATCCTTTCTCCTCAAGCACTCTGGATGTGTACTGTGATTCTGAAAACTTCAATGTTGCCTTCAGCTGAACTTGCAAACAGCCCCGTTCTTCTGTAGCAGCGACGCTAACTAGCTAGCTGTAACTGACCACCCAATGGGGAGGAACATTTGTGGGTGTGGTCGAGGGGAATTTCTTATTACTTGAATATGGACTCAGACTTTCTGAAAGGATTGAAAGAAAAGCAGCGCAGCTCTCGGATCAGCTTTCCCCATTCAAATCTTACCTTAACATTAGAATTATTCTACAATTTTGACGGATCAGCTCCTAGAGGAAGTACCACCTATGGCTGCAAATACACTATTGAGGCGGCGTATTGGCCTATTCTTACCAACAAAAATAATGCACTAAATCAAAGATTGGGGCACATCATTGCGAACATGTCACACATCATGAAACACGTTGTCAAAAATGACAGATAGTAGTCTAGTCACAAAATAGAACGCAATTTATTGAACATGAAATTGCTTTCAATATGTTTGAAATAGCCTATATAGCTAGGCCCATGTATGCCTATGTATATTTTAATGCAGTCGTCTCAGTTTTCATTTGAAGCCTCGTTTCATCCATCACTTGTTTGTAACGATTGCAAATACTTTGGCAGCTTTGTATTTCTAGTCAACTTCGTTCTGAAGTTATTCGCAGTCACATTCAGACAGCATAAACATCTTGATTCTATGTTTAGCTGAGATCTTTTTTTGAAGATCCACGTTACTAACGAAAGCTCTGGAACACAGCTTTTGGCTACTAAAGATGCATCGCAAGAAGGTTCTAACGATGATCTTAACGCTATGAAGGATCTGGGAAACGAGATCTTAGTCACAATACAAAGCCAGGTGTTCACTTTAACTGAGGTCAAACACAAAGCCCCAACAGCCAAACACTGCATATACAGTCTATATAACAATGCATGGCTTAAAGCTCCTTGCCGTGGCTGGGCTGTTCCCAGAGGGAAATAAACTCCACAGTGCTGCTCTGTGAGGTAGGTGAGGCATGCAGTAGCCTCCGCTCCTGTATTTTTGTGTGTGAAGATGCTGAGCTGGAAAATGTTGAAAAGAGCTGAAAGGGGCTCTGTGAGGTCACTGGTGCACTGACGCTTCCTCTAGATGATAGGTTACCATGGAGATTGGTTATTCCAATTTGTGCGCATGACTCTGGTGGAAAGAGATGGTTAGGTGGCTCGATGGGGGGTACAAAGACAAACAGTTGGATATTGCGATAAAGAAAACGTGTGTTTTTCCATTGCTTGCTTTTAATCTGACTTGGCTCAATTGGCTGCTCTTTTCCCTCCCCCTCTCCTGCCTCTCCTATATCAAGGTGTTTTGGTACCTCCCTTATGTACTATGGTTTTTGCATGCTAGACTTTTACTATAACACAGGTCAATATACTGCCCTAACAAAGGCAAAGGCAGGTAGCCTAGTGGTTAGAGCGTTGGACTAGTAACTGTAAAGGTTGTAAGATCGAATCCCTGAGCTGTCAAGGTAAAAATCTGTTGTTCCACCCCTGAGCAAGGCAGTTAACCCAGTGTTCCTAGGCTGTCATTGAAAATAAGAATGTGTTCTTTAACTGACTTGTCTACTAGTTAAATAAAGGCAACAAAAAAACACAGTTACTACACTTTTAGTCAAAATTGAGTGAAATCAGACTTTGCAGTATCTGTTTAATCTTGTGACATAGTGTCCCGATACAGTGATGTTCTGTTTCAGAGAAAATTTAGTTTGAAATTTGCAGTAACTACAAAATCCAATAAAAACCAAGGCAACCAGCAGTAACTGAAGTTACTGCACTTTGGCTTTGTTCCACTGTGTTTTGACTGCAGTTACCTGCTCTGCCATACAGAGGCAAAGAGCAGTAACTTTGCAAACAGTAAAACTGAGAAAAATGGCTTTAAAGTTTATTTGCTGTTCAGCCAAATATGCTGTAGGTAGATCAGTTATAATGCACTGATATATTGTCTCATTATGACGTCATTTCTTATGCATATCAAGCATGACCTCTGATTTGACCTATGACCCCTAAGTCAAACAAAGTTTGATAAACACTTTTAGATTGAAGATACTGCACAAAGTCAAATATTTCAAGTATACACATTCTTTGTGATGAAATAGGCCTTACCTTATGACGAAAAAAATGCTTGAGGGTTACTGGAATACAACATTCAAAAAATGAAAACATAGCTACATCAAACCATCATACAGTTGGAATGTAGTTAGAACTCTCAAACTGTTTCCATCAAACAGAAAAATAACAAAGTTTTATAAATACAATTAGATTGTAGATACTGCACTTAAAGTTGTTTATGGTCAAACAAAGGCAGATTTCAGTATCTGCATTTTAGAGGTCATACCCACACTGCCAGAGAGGGTACACACGCTACAGCAACACCATTTTCTTTTTTGTGACAAAACAATGAGTAGATCTAGAGTTGAAAATGCAATGGAAACCCATTGAACTTGTATTTTTTATTCAGTACATGGGGATTTAACAGCAAAAGTCATTTTTATGTGCACTAGGTATTTATGCACAGACTTTAATCCACAACAAATCAATTTGATGGAAAAACAACTCTGATGGGAAAATTTGCATATTGTTTTTATGCTGATTTTTGAATATTCACATAAATCTGTTGCCAATTGGAAGGAAACCTAGCTATAGACACCTTAAAGACTCTGGCAACAGCGCAAGTCCAGTATCACTTTGATTATGCCTGCACATCATGGTCCACCAGCAGCCCCAAACATCACTGAGGCGCGCACGCTCCTATTATGCACAACAAGCATTTCAGAGACATAGAACACAGACACATGGAACTCCAACATAAACCGGGAAATATGAACAAAGGAAACCATACACCTGATCCTATATATAGCAAAGGCACCCGATCCTATGGCTGTACAGTAAATCAGCAATCTGTCCACTAGCTCACCTGACCTGTGTTGATTGACAGTGTGCTCGTCCAATCAGAGTGTGTGTTTCACTAGCCAATCTGTTGCAGTTTTTTTTGCAAGGGCGATGCTGTGGCTACTGTCTCTGGCTGCATGTAGAGTAATCCACGTAGACTCTGTGACACAAAATGAGTGACAAAACATGACAAAACCTGGCCAGATAATTTCAAGTCATCAGTCTCAAGATAAAGTTGAGTCCTGAGTCTTGAGGCTCCAAGTCCAGTCTCAAGTCATCAAATTTGTGATTTGAGTCAACCTCGAGTCCAAGTCGTGACTCGAGTCCACAACTCCGCTACTAGTTAGTACCATTGGATGCAGAAAAAATAGATGAAGTCTGTAGCTCAAACACACAACATTTAAAAAAAGGGTTAGAAGTCCTAAATCACACCAGCATGATGATGGGGCTGATTAAGTTAAACAATAATGTCAAAAGTATAACAGTATAACTTTTTTTGTCTGTATATCTGTAATGTGTCTGTATCTATGTATTTATGTAAAAAATGGAAATAAGTCCGACTTTATTGTGCAATCCCGGTCATTTAAAAGAATGTTTGTACTGTATATATATATTTAAATGTATTGACAAATTGAATTAATCAATTCAAACTGTGCCGCGACCATTTAATAATTTAATAAATTGAAATAGAGCTATATGGAATCATTTTAAGAAAGCCATATCAAGGATCATTTTGCTATTTGATTTTGAATTGTAAGACCCCTTTAAGTATGAAAAATGTCAAAAATATCAGGAAACTGTTATTTTTTACATGTATGAGACACTCACCCCTTATTTTTGTCACTAAACAGTCTCCATATACAGTGGGGAGAACAAGTGTTTGATACACTGCCGATTTTGCAGGTTTTCCTACGTACAAAGCATGTAGAGGTCTGTAATTTTTTATCATAGGTACACTTAAACTGTGAGAGACGGAATCTAAAACAAAAATCCAGAAAATCACATTGTATGATTTTTAAGTAATTCATTTGCATTTTATTGCATGACATAAGTATTTGATACATCAGAAAAGCAGAACTTAATATTTGGTACAGAAACCTTTGTTTGCAATTACAGAGATCATACGTTTCCTGTAGTTCTTGACCAGGTTTGCACACACTGCAGCAGGGATTTTGGCCCACTCCTCCATAAAGACCTTCTCCAGATCCTTCAGGTTTCGGGGCTGTTGCTGGGCAATACGGACTTTCAGCTCCCTCCAAAGATTTTCTATTGGGTTCCGGCCTGGAGACTGGCTAGGCCACTCCAGGACCTTGAGATGCTTCTTACGGAGCCACTCCTTAGTTGCCCTGGCTGTGTGTTTCGGGTCGTTGTCATGCTGGAAGACCCAGCCACGACCCATCTTCAATGCTCTTACTGAGGGAAGGAGGTTGTTGGCCAAAATCTCGCGATACATGGCCCCATCCATCCTCCCCTCAATACGGTGCAGTTGTCCTGTCCCCTTTGCAGAAAAGCATCCCCAAAGAATGATGTTTCCACCTCCATGCTTCACGGTTGCGATGGTGTTCTTGGGGTTGTACTCATCCTTCTTCTTCCTCCAAACACGGCGAGTGGAGTTCAGACCAAAAAGCTCTATTTTTGTCTCATCAGACCACATGACCTTCTCATGACCTTCTGGTCATTGGTAAACCTCAGACGGGCCTGGACATGTGCTGGCTTGAGCAGGGGGATCTTGTGTGCGCTGAAGAATTTTAATCCATGACGGCGTAGTGTGTTACTAATGGTTTTCTTTGAGACTGTGGTCCCAGCAGTCTTCAGGTCATTGACCAGGTCCTGCTGTGTAGTTCTGAGTTGATCCCTCACCTTCATCATGATCATTGATGCCCCACGAGGTGAGATCTTGCATGGAGCCCCAGACCGAGGGTGATTGACCGTCATCTTGAACTTCTTCCATTTTCTAATAATTGCGCCAACAGTTGTTGCCTTTTCACCAAGCTGCTTGCCTATTGTCATGTAGCCCATCCCAGCCTTGTGCTGGTCTACAATTTTATCCCTGATGTCCTTACACAGCTCTCTGGTCTTGGCCATTGTGGAGAGGTTGGAGTCTGTTTGATTGAGTGTGTGGACAGGTGTCTTTTATACAGGTAACGAGTTCAAACAGGTGCAGTTAATACACGTAATGAGTGGAGAACAGGAGGGCTTCTTAAAGAAAAACTAACAAGTCTGTGAGAGCCGCAATTCTTACTGGTTGGTAGGTGATCAAATACTTATGTCATGCAATAAAATGCAAATGAATTACTTAAAAATCATACATTGGGATTTTCTGGATTTTTCTTTTAGATTCTGTCTCTCACAGTTGAAGTGTACCTATGATACAAATTATAGACCTCTACATGCATTGTAAGTAGGAAAACCTGCAAAATCAGCAGTGTATCAAATACTTGTTCTCCCCACTGTATACTTCCAATTATGTTTTCAACTGGTACAACTGAGTCTTGTGAGGCCTGTGTGAATCCTATAACAAAACAACTGACATGTGCGTGTTCATGAGAGACTTCAGTCAAATCCCAAGATGCTTGTGGAGGTCGTAGTGCAAAACGGAGACACCACAGTGTTTGTGAGTGTCTCCGTTTTCCATAGAGGGGTCATAATAGTTTGCAGGCGAAACCAACGTTACAGACGATTTTGTTCTCATGGTCTGACAAACCCCACTCTATCTCCCTCACTAGCTTTAAGCACCAACTGTCAGAGCAGCTCACAGATTACTGCACCTGTACATAGCCCACCTATAATTTAGCCCTATCAACTACCTCTTTCCCAACTGTATTTAATTTATTTATTTATTTTGCTCCTTTGCACCCCATTATTTTTATTTCTACTTTGCACATTCTTCCATTGCAAAACTACCATTCCAGTGTTTTACTTGCTATATTGTATTTACCTTGCCACCAAGGCCTTTTTTTGCCTTTACCTCCCTTCTCACCTCATTTGCTCACATTGTATATAGACTTGTTTATACTTTATTATTGACTGTATGTTTGTTTTACTCCATGTGTAACTCTGTGTTGTTGTATCTGTCGAACTGCTTTGCTTTATCTTGGCCAGGTCGCAATTGTAAATGAGAACTTGTTCTCAACTTGCCTACTTGGTTAAATAAAGGTAAATAAATCTCTGTCTTTTATTTGTATTTTATGTTTGTTGAGATTGACACAGTGTATTTATTGTGGTGTTGAAAGCGGAAACCATGATATTGAAGCGCCCGAAGTTGGTATGCATTGTTCATTGCTTGTGTGGTGCAATGGCACAGAAACCTGTTGGTGGAAAATTTGTTGCATGTATTTTATATAATTATAAATATGGCATCAAAACGTTGAAAATCTGATTTCCCCCCTGGCTAATCATTGTCTGCAGCCGGCACTGATCGTAGTGTAGGCCTAATGAAACAGACAGGAGAGTGAGCTCGTCCATGGTGGTCGGCGAACCTTCTGGCCCATAGTCCTGCGTGTTATCAACTGTGCCACAAAAGTATGCTGAAGTGGCAGTCCTGTCCATGTTTCTTAACACAATAAACAATTAACAATTAACAATAAATAACAGTTATTGTTATTTATGGCCAGTTAATACAGTTAATTATATGAGGGGACAGTCTGCACATTTTTTTTAAGTAGAGGGAGGGTCATCTGAAAATATTAGTAAAATTGGGGGGGTGCATTTTTTTTAAGATACCTTGATGTTGGACCAGCCGCCCCCCCCCCCCCCATTACATTGTGAACTGTCCCTAATGGTATCGGGTACTGTAACAGATTAAAGAGGTATCTGCTTAATCAATAAGCCTTGCTCTGGCATGGCAGGGCCTTCCTACTGGAGAAGGAGGGAGGAAATCATTATCCCTACTACAAATAGTGTGAATTTTGTGTTTGTGTACATGTTGATGAGGAGGTGGGGGGCGCGTCAGTGTGTCAGATACACTATGTATTAATGTGTGAGGGAGGAAGTGTAAATATGTGTAAGATGTGACCAAGATTGATAAAGTGTTTATGGATTGGTCTCAGACTCTGGAGCATAATCCAGAGTCTGAGATCTGTCACGTGCGCCAAATACCAACAGTTACATTTTTAGGTAAAAAATAGGTATTAGGTGAACAATATTCATGCGAGTGTATGCAAGCAAGAAATAGAGTACATTTATTTGAGTTGGTTGAATAGAAAGTGTGTGTGTGTGTGTGTGTGTGTGTGTGTGTGTGTGTGTGTGTGTGTTGTGAGGAAGAGAGCAGAACGTGTGTCTATGTTGGCAGGCGTCATTAGACCACAGGAGTGTGAAGGAGGAAAATGAGGTCCTGATGTTCAGGATGATGATCTGAATACAAATTAAGCCCTGTGACACACGCACACACACACACACACACACACACACACACACACACACACACACACACACACACACACACACACACACAAACTGTCTCCTTCCATATAAGTCATAATACATTTCAGTCGACACCAAATGTTGCTCAACAGTTTGTCTTGTGATTGGGGAGATGTGCTTTGTACAACATCTTCTGTGTTTTTCCATCTGAGGGCATAACTCATAAGACAGGGGTCAAATGTCAGCTTGTGATTTACCCACTCCTCTCCTGGAACCAGGTCACTGAGGACAGCAAATCAATCCTGAAGAACTTCCAAATGATTAAAACCCTCCAGCTGTGTTTGACCATTGTTTTTCCACTGGTGACCAGTAGTTACATTGAGCTGGGCTTCTGGACCTTGGGTCAAAGGGAGAGGCAGGCGGAGCCAACATCCAGTATCTTACGGGTCCAAAGCGAAAAGTAGGATAAAAGCATGATAAACCAAAGTTAGGGTTGAAGTTGGGGATAGGGTTCAATAATGTATGTAAACCCTGGATTATTGATGCTATGTTTTTGCCAGGCTTTGAGAGAGGCTTTGAAGACACCGGTCGGCCATATTGGCACTTCCCAGAAGAAGCAGTCCTCCATAGGAATGAATGGAATTCTACAGTACTTGAATGAAAGGTTTCAAGGACAAAATGACATGTATTTAAGTATTTTTTTAAAGTATTTTTTAAATTGTTGTTGTTGTAGTGTTGTTGTAGTGTGAACAATAACATTAAAACTTCCTAAAACTTCTTAAAAATTATACTTTAAGGATTTCGTTTTTAATATAAATATGCATTAAGGTGTCTTCATTTCCTTCATGATTCCATATGTGTTATTTCATAGCTTTGACGTCTTCACTATTATTCTATAATGTAGAAAATAGTACAAAAAATGAAAACCCTTCAATGAGTAGGTGTTCTAAAACTTTTGACTGGTATTGTATAAGAACATGAATGGATAGCATACGATCATCGATTCAATTTGGCTACCTAGGCCTACAAACATTTACAACAAATAGCAAAATAACAATAATCACAAGAATGGCGATCTTTAAATTAAAGATCCAGGCAGCCTCTCATTTTAACAATAAATTGTCGAGGTCACCCCCTCTCATAGGGAGGGTGACGCGTTCGATGCCGATATGACGTAGGCGTGGTTTGCTTCCAAAAAGTGGGCCGCAACTGGTACGTTGAGTTTTTGCACCTAACGCTGGACTAATTGCACTTAGCACTTGCGCTATGAAACTGCAATTACCCAGCCTATTTGCTTGTAAATATCCTTTGCTAATTTGTTTATGTGATATGTTTTATGGCTGCTGCAAAACGATTTGCCTCTCTGAGGACATTAAAGTTTTCTGAATCTGAACGTCCATATCCCAGTTCCAACCCTAACCTCAACCACAACCGCAACCACAACCCTAACCCTAACCTCAACTACAACCATTGCTCCAGGGTCGCTGTCAATAATGGCTGATCCCTGGCTCTGGACCCCACTCTCCGGGGTTGTCTCAGGGGGAGTGAGATTTGCAAAAAACATACATACATACACTTGTACGTGTGTGAAATATGACAAATGTAAGCACCCACCTAATTATCATATTTTTCCCGGTTCAAACCTAACTGTAACTCTAACCCTAAACCTAGACTAGGTTTGATCATCACGTCTAAACTGTGGACAGACTGTGGTGTGGTATGTCTGTGGGTCCAGCTACCTGTGAAGGACAGCCTACCTCAGTGGTCCGGGGACACTGGCACGAGCTGTGAGATTTATGTGCGTATCTCTTGCCCCCCCATGTGGTCGAATTAATAACCGCACTATAGGAAAAAATGGCGACCTCCATGTTTGTACGGTGTCAATGATCAACTAACGTTTGCACATGTTATTGTCAAAGGACCCGGATAGTCAAACGATAAGAATTATATGGAGCGAAATGCCAACTTGGTATCCATCTTAAACGACAACAGAGTTGCGTGAAAACGTGAGTTTTGCACCAAAATACCTTCAAATGATCTTGCTAGCATAGCTAGCTAACTTAGCTTTGAAATCAACTAACAGCCACACAGACAGTTGCATGCTCTGTCTAGAATAATGTTACTAGCTAGCTAGTTAGCCGGTCTATCAAATATTTGTATAACTAAACCATTGTTCTATCGGTGGGTCTATGGCCCAGCCGTGTTGTTGTTTTGACAAAGCCAAGGGTGTATTCATTAGGCCAGTTCTATTGCAAAACGTTTTGCAACAGAACCCGTTTAGTTCCATTCTGTTCTTAAACGATGTTGTGACACGTTTTGTTGTTTTGTCTCTGTACTCCAGTATTTTGGATTGAAAATAATACAGTGACTATGAGATTGAAGTGTAGACTTGTCAGCTTTAATGTGAGGGTATTGTGTCATTTTGGAGTCACTTTTATTGTAAATAAGAATATAATATGTTTCTAAACACTTCTACATTCATGTGAATGCTACCATGATTACGGATCATCCTGAATGAAATGTGAATAATGAGTGAGAAAGTTAGATGCATAAATATCATACCCCCCCCCCAAAAAAAAAAAAAAATGCTAACCTCAGATGTTATTGTAATGGTGAGAGGATAGCATGTCTTGGGGTATGATATTTGTGCGTCTAACTTTCTCACTCATCTTTATTCAGGACTATCTGTAATCATGGTAGCATCCACATTAATGTAGAAGTGTTTAGAATCATATTCTATTCTTATTTACAATAAAAGTGACTCCAAAATGACACAATACATTAGTACCAATAATTTCTGTTTAGCACAAAATAATCTGAAACACAACCAAAACAAACAGCAAATGCACCCAACAATGTAATCATTGCGGAATATGGGACCAAATACTAAACTAAATACTAAACCTTTGACTACTTCAATACACATATAAGTGAATTAGTCCCAATACTTTTTTCCCCTAAAATGGGGGGACTATGTACAAAAAATACTGTTCACCAATATTGGTGAAAATACCCTTATTAAATTAAAGCTGACTGTCTGCACATTAACCTCATAGTCATTGTATCATTTAAAATCCAAAGTGCTGGAGTACAGAGCCAAAATGACAAAAAATGTGTCACTGTCCCAATACTTTTGGAGCTAACTATATATACCACTATCCCCAACACACCCCACCACCCCTTCCTGCTACTTTGGCCCTAACAGATCCTACACCATGTTGTCAGCCTAGGAGGCTGAAAACCCTTCTCTCAAACCCCCCCTGTAGTTCTTCTGCACTAAAATCTCTGACACCCAAAAACTTCTCTGCTGCTGCTACCAGAAAATGACATCTTCTTGGATTTTCTTTCCATCTGAGCAGCACAATTAATGACCATAGCAATAAACGGCAAGAAGCCAGCCTTACTAAAGCACAAACTGTTCGGGTTACTCTGTACAGGCCTCTCAGGCTCCATCACCCTTTGCCCACCATTTTCTACTTTCCTCACTGCTCTCACCTTGGAAACTTCAACCTGTCTCACTCACACAAGACATTTCTGATCCCTTGCAACATGACCACTCCCACAACTGAAACACTCCACTTTTTCTACAGAAACGACATACTCCTTTGACCCATGCCCTCCTGCACACTTCTCACATCTCGGAATCTCCCTCCTACATACTGCTGCAACATGAGCATAAACTTGTCACCTGCGCACCCTCAGAGGTTCTTTGGGGATGCAGTGGGGGGGCACCTTCCGGAAGGCCGACAGGCGGAGCTCCGCTGGCTAAGCGGGCTGCCTGGGGGCCGGGCCTAGCACCAGGTCGTACCGGCCTGAATTTCCATTGCTCTATCCAGAATTACAACCAACTAATTGCAGCATTACCTCAAAAATGGAAAAGGAAAGTGGAAGGGGGAGAAAGTAAGAACCTCTGTTGGCCCTGCATTAAAGACCAAAATTGGTTAAAGAAAATTCTGCTGAATAAAAAAGTACCAGTTTCTTCTTAACCTCTCTAGGCTAAGGGGCAGTATTTTCACGTCCGGATGAAAAGCGTGCCCAAATAAACTGCCTGCTACTCAAGCCCAGAAGCTAGGATATGCATATATTAGCAGATTTAGATAGAAAACACTATGAATTTTCTAAAACTGTTAGAATAATGTGTGTGAGTATAACAGAACTGATTTGGCAGGCAAAACCCCGAGCACAATCCACCCAGGGGAATTTTTTTTTGAGGTCATTTTGTTTTCCAATTGGTTTCTATGGGAAGCCCTATTTATGAGGAACCTGGTTGCAGTTCCTATGGCTTCCACTAGATGTCAACAGTCTAGAAATTGGTTCATGTTTTTCTTTTGAGAAATGAAGAAGTAGTGCTATTCATTGTAAGTGTCAGTGGAGTGACACTTGTTTGGTGCGCGTGAACTGGAACGCGCTACACGTTGTTTTTATCTGGTATTAGAAACAGTTAATTCTATCGACTATTTACGTTTTAGGGTACCTGAGGTTGGATTAGGAACGTTGTTTGAAATGTTTGGACCAAGTAACTTATTAGATACTTTGTAGGCATGTTGGGCGAGTTGAAACCGGTGTATTTCTGAATCAAACACGAAAAATAAATTGACATTTTTGGGACTTAAAGAAGGACATTATCAAACAAAATGACTATTTGTGATGTTTCTGAGACATTTTGGAGTGCCAACAGAAGAAGATCTTCAAAGATAAGGCATTAATTATATCGCTATTTCTTTCGTGGCGCACCTGTCTGGTTGAAATATGATTTTCATATGTTTGTATGCAGGGCGCTGTCCTCAGAAATCGCATGGTCTGCTTTTGCCGTAAAGCCTTTTTAAAATCTGACACGGCGGCTGGATTAACAAGAAGTTAAGCTTTATTTTGATGTATTACACATATATTTTCGTGAATGTTGAATATTGATATTCCAGTAGTTTGAATTTGGCGCGCTGCCATTTCACTGGATGTTGTCAAATCGATTACGCTGAAAGGATTGGCGTGTGAAGGGATCCATAAGAGGTTTTAAGGACCAAAAATATACAGTGCATTTGGAAAGTATTCAGACCCCTTGACTTTTCCACATTTTGTTACATTACAGCCTTAATTTAAAATGTATTAAATTGTTTCGTTTCCTCATCAATCTACACACAATACCCCATAATGACAAAGCAAAACAGGTTTTTAGAAATGTTTGCTCATTTATATTTAATAAAATACTTAAATATTACATTTACATACAGTTGAAGTCGGACGTTTACAAACACTTAGGTTGGAGTCATTAAAACTAGTTTTTCAACCACCCCACAAACTTCTTGTTAACAAACTATAGTTTTGGCAAGTCTGCTAAGACATCTACTTTGTGCATGACACAAGTGATTTTTCCAACAATTGTTTACAGACAGATTATTTCACATATAATTCACTATCACAATTCCAGTGGGTCAGAAGTTTACAAACACTAAGTTGATTGTGCCTTTAAACAGCTTGGAAAATTCTAGAAAATCACGTCATGGCTTTAGAAGCTTCTGATCATTTGAGTCAATTGGAGGTGTACATATGGATGTATTTCAAGGCCTATCTTCAAACTCAGTGCCTCTTTGCTTGACATCATGGGGAAATCAAAAGAAATCAGCCAAGACATCAGAAAGAAAATTGTAGACCTCCACAAGTCTGGTTCATCCTTGGGATCAATTTCCAAACGCCTGAGGGTGCCACGTTCATCTGTACAAACAATAGTACGCAAGTATAAACACCATGGGACCACGCAGCCGTCACACCGCTCAGGAAGGACTTGCGTTCTGTCTCCTAGAGATGAATGTACTTTGGTGCGAAAAGTGCAAATCAATCCCAGAACAACAGCAAGGACCTTGTGAAGATGCTGGAGGAAACAGGTAGAAAAATCTATATCCACAGTAAAACGAGTCCTATATCGACATAACCTGAAAGGCCCTCAGCAAGAAATAAGCCACTGCTCCAAAACCACCATTAAAAAAGCCAGACTATGGTTTGCTACTGCACATGGGGACAAAGATCATACTTTTTGGAGAAATATGCTCTGGTCTGATGAAACAAAAATATAACTGTTTGGCCATAATGACCATCGTTATGTTTGGAAGAAAAAGGGGGAGACTTGCAAGCCAAAGAACCTCATCCCAACCGTGAAGCACGGGGGTGGCAGCATTGTTGTGGGGGTGCTTTGCTGCAGGAGGAACTGGTGCACTTCACAAAATAGATGGCATCATGAGAAAGGAAAATTATGTGGATACATTGAAGCAACATCTCAAGACATCAGTCAGGAAGTTAAAGCTTGGTCGCAAATGGGTCTTCCAAATGGACAATGACCCCAAGCATATTTCCAAACTTGTGGCAATTAAGGACAACAAAGTCAAAGTATTAGAGTGGCCATCACAAAGCCCTGACCTCGATCCTATAGAACATTTGTGGGCAGAACTGAAAAAGTGTGTGTGAGCAAGGAGGCCTACAAACCTGACTCAATTAATTACACAAACTCTGCCAGGAGGAATGGGCCAAAATTCACCCAACATTGTGGGAAGCTTGTGGAAAGCTACTCGAAACGTTTGACCCAAGTTAAACAATTTAAAGGCAATGCTGCCAAATACTAATTGTGTATGTAAACTTCTGACCCACTGGGGCTGTGATGAAAGAAATAAAAGCTGAAATGAATCATTCTCTCTACTATTATTCTGACATTTCACATTCTTAAAATAAAGTGGCAATCCTAACTGACCTAAGACAGGGACTTTTTACTAGGATTAAATGTAAGTAATTGTGAAATACTGAGTTTAAATGTATTTGGCTAAGGTGAATGTAAACTTCCGACTTCAGCTGTACGTATTTAGACCCTTTACTCAGTACTTTGTTGAAGCACCTTTGGCAGTGATTACAGCCTTGAGTCTTCTTGGGTATGGCTCTACAAGCTTGGCACACCTGTATTTGGGGAGTTTCTCCCATTCTTCTCAAGCTCTGTCAGGTTGCAAATGTATTAAAAATACAAAACTGAAATACCTTATTTACATGAGTATTCAGACTCTTTACTATGAGACTCGAAATTGAGCTCAGGTGCATTCTGTTTCCGTTGACCGTCCTTGAGATGTTTCTACAACTTGATTGGAGTCCACCTGTGGTAAATTCAATTGATCTGACATGATTTTGAAATGCACACACCTGTTTATATAAGGTCCCACAGTTGACAGTGCATGTCAGAGCAAAAGGTAAAAGGATGTGTCTGTAGAGCTCCGAGACAGGATTGAAGGTCCCCAAGAACAGAGTGGCCTCCATCATTCTTAAATGGAAGAAGTTTGGAACCACCAAGACTCTTCTTAGAGCTGGCCACCCAGCCAAACTGAGGTATCAGAGGAGAAGCGCCTTGAACCCGATGGTTGACCAAGAACCCGATGGTCACACTGACAGAGCTCTAAAGTTCCTCTGGGGAGATGGGAGTACCCTCCAGAAAGACAACCATCTCTGCAGCACTCCACCAGTCAGGCCTTTAGTGTAGAGTGGCCAGACGGAAGCCACTCCTCAGTAAAAGGCACATAACAGCCTGCTTGGAGTTTGCCAAAAGGCACCTAAAGACTCTCAGACCATGATAAACCAAGATTAAACTCTTTGGCCTGAATGCCAAGGGTCCTGTCTAGAGAACTTGGCTCCATCCCAGCATGGTGGTGGCAGCATCATGCTGTGGGAATGTTTCTCAGCGGCAGGGACTGGGAGACTAGTCAGGATGGAGGCAAAGATGAATGGAACAAAGTACAGAGAGATCCTTGATGAAAACCTGCTCAGGACCTAGGACTGTGGCGAAGGTTCACCTTCCAACAGAACAATGTCCTTAAGCACACAGCCACGACAACGCAGGTGTGGCTTCTGGACAAGTCTCTGAATGTCCTTGAGTGGCCTAACCTGAGCCCGGACTTGAATCCAATCGAACATCTCTGGAGAGACCTGAAAATACTGTAATATCTTATGTTTCACAGAGACTTGGCTGAACGGCGACATGGATAATATAGAGCTGGCTGGCTTCTCCGTGTTACGCAGGACAGAGCAGCTACGTCTGGCAAGACAAGGGACAGGCGTGTGTCTATTTGCCAATAACTGCTGGTGCGCGATGTCTAATATTTATAAGAAGTCTTGAGGTATTGCTCGCCTTAGATAGAATACCTCATGATAAGCTATTGACCACACTATCTACCAAGTGTGTTCTCATTAATATTATTCGTAGCCGTCTATTTACCACCACAAACTTATGTCGGCACTAAGACCGCACTCAACGAGCTGTATAATGCCATAAGCAAACAAGCAAATGCTCATCCAGAAGCGGTGCTCCTAGTGGCCGGAGACTTTAATGCAGAACTTAAATCTGTTTTAACTAATTTCTACTAGCATGTCACATGTGCAACCAGAGAACAAAAAACTTCTAGACCACCTTTACTCCACACACCGAGACTCATACAAAGCTCTCCCTTGCCCTCCATTTTGCAAATCTGACCATAATTCTATCCTACTGATTCCTGCTTACAAACAAAAACTAAAGCAGGAAGTACCAGTGACTCGCTTATTACGGAAGTGGCGGGCTGATGCATATGCTACGCTACAGGACTGTTTTTCTAGCACAGACTGGAATATGTTCCGGGATTCATCCAATGGAATTGAGGAGTATACCACCTCAGTCACCGGCTTCATCAATAAGTGCAGCGACGACGTCATTCCCCACAATGACCGTACGTACAATTCCCAACCAGAAGCCATGGATTACAGGCAACATCCGCACCGAGCTAAAGTCTAGAGCTGCCACTTTCATGGAACAGGACACTAATCCAGACGCTTATAAGAAATCCCGCTATGCCCTCAGACAAACCATCAAACAGGCAAGTGTCAATACAGGACTAAGATTGAATCCTACTTCACCGGCTCTGATGCTCGTCGGATGTGTCAGGGCTTGAGAACTATTACGAACTACAGCTGCCCAGTGACGCGAGCCTACCAGACGGGCTAAATGCCTTTTATGCTCGTTTCGAGGCAAGCAACACTGAAGCATGCATAATCAGCTAACACCAGCTAATCCGGATGACTGTGATAACGCTCTCCGTAGCCGATGTGAGCAAGACCTTTAAACAGGTCAACATTCACAAAACTGCGGGTCCAGACAGATTACCAAGACGTGTACTCAAAGCATGCGCAGACCAACTGGCAAGTGTCTTCACTGACATTTTCATCCTCTTCCTGCCCGAGTCTGTAATACCTACATGTTTCAAACAGACCATCATAGTCCCTGTGCCCAAGAAAGCGAAGGTAACCTGCCTAAATGATTACCGCCCTGTAGCACTCACATCGGTAGCCATGAAGTGCTTTAAAAGGCTGGTCATGGCTCACATCAACACCATCATGCCAGAAACCCTAGACCCACTCCAATTCGCATACCGCCACAACAGATCCAAAGATGACGCAATCTCAATCACACTCCACACTGCCCTTTCCCACCTGGACAAAAGGAACACCTATGTGAGAATGCTGTTCTTGACTACAGCTCAGCGTAGTGCCCACAAAGCTCATCACTAAGCTAAGGATTCTGAGACTCAACATCTCCCTCTGCAACTGGATCCTGGACTTGCTGACGGGCCGCCCCCAGGTAGTAAGGGTAGGCAACAACACATCTGCCATGCTGATCCTCAACGCTGGGGCACCCCAGGGGTGCGTTGTTATTCCGCTCCTGTACTCCCTGTTCACCCACGACTGCGTGGCCAAGCACGACTTCAACACCATCATTGAGTTTGCTGACAACCTAACAGTGGTAGGCCTGATCACCGACAACAATGAGGTAGCCCATCAGGTTCTTGGTCACCTCCCCGACCAAGGCCCTTATCCCATGATTGCTCAGTTTCGGGCTGCCAGAAATAGTATGAGGTGGTTCCAAACTTCGTCCATTTTAAAAATGATGGAGACCACTGTGTTCTTGGGGAACTTCAATGCTGCAGAAATGTTTTGGTACACTTCCCCAGATCTGTACCTCAACACAACCCTGTCTCGGAGCTCTACTGACAATTCCTTCGACCTCATGGCTTAGTTTTTGCTCTGACATGCACTGTCAACTGTGGAACCTTATATAGACAGGTGTATGCCTTTCCAAATCCATGTAAAATCATTTGAATATACCACAGGTGGACTCCAATCAAGTTGTAGAAACATCTCAAGGATGATCAATGGAAACAGGATGCACCTGAACACAATTTTGAGTCTCATAGAAAAGGTTCTGAATACTTATGTAAATAAGATATTTCAGGGTTTTTTGGAAACAAATCTAAAAACATGTTTTTGCTTTGTCAATATGGGGTATTGTGTGTAGAATGAGGACTTGTTAAATGTAATAAATGTTTAGAGTAAGGCTGTAACATAACAAAATGTGAAAAAGGGAAGTGGTCTGAATACTTTCCCAATGCACTGTATATCATTAATTTATATGTCCAAAAATGGAAATTATGGATTCTAGCTTTAAGGAAGGGCTTCAGTAGATGTTAAATCCGACTGACCCTGAAACCAAATGCCAATGTCATCTCATCGTTGACTTTGCTCTGTGATGTGGTCTCTTCTGCAGGGCAGGGGCATGTCCAGGCTATGTGTGGTGTGTGGGGGCTCCAGGGGCATTGGCAGGGCTGTATCAAGGCTGCTGGCAGAGAGAGACTGCAGGGTTGCTGTGGTGTCCAGAAACCAGGATGCTGCTCAGGCCACTGTGGTGTCCCTCGCTGGAGGTACAGTATTATACCTGCAGGGGTGTCATGCACCTCTTAGTTGGGCTCTGCTGTTCACAGTCTAACCCAGCGTTTCCCAAGTTCGGGGTCACGACCGTATGTGGGGTTGCCTAATTAAAACATGTGTAGCGAGAGAATTGCGCTTGTTTCATAGAACCAGGGTTACGTCGGTAACCTCCAGTAGCCGCCAGATGCGGTTGTCATAAACGGCACGTTTTCTGTTTTCTTTCAACAAATGTCTTACTATCTTTTGAACCATTTAAGTTGCAAAATATAATGACCCCATCAATGAAATATAAGACTCTCAGGAACACAGAGTGGGACAGGGCCTGGCACTAAATACAACTGGGAGAAAAATAAGGTACAGGCTAGTTTTTCAACACAGAACATCATACAAAATGATTGACTGATGATCTACTGAACCTCTGTCAATTCTGTCACTTCAAACCATACTTCCTTCAGATTTAAATACTGTGAAAAGTACTGTCAGAATGATTTGTAATAAACTATCATAGCCCAATTTAAAACAGTTAACATTGGCCGTTGATTACATAACTTATTTTTACATGGTGGGATGGGGTCGCACATTTTTCTAAGTATCAAAATGGGGTCATGGGCCAAAAGGATTTGGGAACCCCTATTCTAACCAGATGATTAGGCTTGTGCCACATTCACGTATGCTGTTTATTAGGCCTAAACACAGTTGTAGTTTTCAGTTTACCTTATATTTAACCAATCTCTCGTTTTCTAGCTGACCATATGGCCTTTAGTTGTGACGTCTCCAAAGGAGAGGAAGTTCAGAATATATTTGAGACGATCCAGAAGACCTGTGGAAACGTCTCATACCTGGTCAATGCAGCTGGTATCAACAGGTGCGTGCGAAATACTTGTATGAATCAGTACTCGTACAGGTGTACAGGTTAGTTTCAAACCTTCAGAACTCCCATGATAGTCCTAAACAGGTGAGCTTGTATGTGTATAAAAAATGTAGTCATCCATCTCCTGTGTGTGTGTGTGTGTGTGTGTGTGTGTGTGTGTGTGTGTGTGTGTGTGTGTGTGTGTGTGTGTGCACCTTCCTGTCTTTGTGTGTATGTTCAGGGATGGTCTGTTGCTGAGGACCAGGCCCGAGGACATGGTGGCTCTGCTTCATACCAACCTACTGGGGAGCATGTTGACATGCAAGGCAGCGCTACGGAGCATGCTCCACACCCAGGGAGGGGCCATTGTCAACATAGGTACTGTTACTGTACAGTGCCTTCGGAAAGTATTCAGACCCCTTGAATTTTTTAGAAATACCATATTTACGTATGTATTCAGACCCTTTACTATGAGACTCAGGTGCATCCTGTTTCCAGTGATCATCCTTGAGATGCTTCTACAACTTGATTAGAGTCCACTTATGGTGAATTCAATTGATTGGACATGTTTTGGAAAGGCACACAGTTGACAGTGCATGTCATAGCAAAAACCAAGCTATGAGGTGGAAGGAATTATCCGTAGAGTTCCACATAGGTATTGTGTGTAGATTGATGAAGGAAAAAACTATTTAATATATTTTAGAATAAGGCTGTAACTTAAAATGTGGAAAAACTCCATACTTTCTGAATGCACCGTATGTCCAGCCCCTTCACACTACTGAGTTACTAACCTAACGTAGCAGACGTAGAGGAAAGCGCCTGAGCAGAGTTCCCACATCCGGTTTTCAGCGAAAAGAAAGCTAGGTTGAATTTGTTGTATCCCTGAAAGCCGGATACATCCTGTTATTGACAACTCCGGTCAGGGTGATGAGATACCAGATGCATTCTATGTTGCCATTTGGCCACAAGGTGGTGGTTGTGGTCCAGGGAATAAACAATCTCTAACTTCACTTTAGGTTGAGTTAGCCAAATCACTGTGCTCATGGTTGTGATTTGTGTGTACTGTAGGCTCTGTGGTGGGGTTGAAGGGGAACGCAGGTCAGTGTGTGTACAGCGCCAGTAAAGCAGGTCTGGAGGGCTTCACTCGCTCCCTGGCCAAGGAGGTGGCCTCGCGCAATGTCAGAGTTAACCTGCTGGCTCCCGGTATGGAGCTGTCTCTTCCTCTTTTCTTTACTGCTCCTCTCTCTCTTTCATCTATTGTCTGCTTATTCTCCTCAACTTCTCTCCTGTCTTGTCCTAGCCTTTGTACTCCTGTGTATGCTTCAGCCATCTCCTTCATCATTGTCATGCTAAAATAGAAACAGACTTTTACTGCACCTAGGATATTGGTTTCCAATGTCCTCTCAGCTCGAATTCAGTTTTCTCCTGATGCTGACCCTCCCTTATCTTTTCTCCTTTCTCCTAGGTTTCATTCGAACAGACATGACAGTGGGGCTGAGGGAAGGGGAGGTGGTGCGGACCATCCCCCTGGGGAGGTTTGGGGAGCCTGAGGAGGTGGCCAAGGCTGTTATTTTCCTCCTGGAGTCTCCCTACATCACAGGACAGGTGCTGGTGGTGGACGGAGGGCTGCAGCTGGCCATGTAGGGAGGCCCTTGACCCCTCTATATACACCTAGTGCCCACTATACCTCCTAACACTGTCAGCTGGTTCCATGTTTCACGAACTGAGATCCCAGAAATGTTCAATTTGCACAAAAAGTGTATTTCTCTCAAATGTTGTGTGGGCTTGACCTTGTAATAGTCAGGGCCAGAGATATTTATACCTGTGTATGGTTCATGTAATACTGTTGCCACTATCTGTACACAGTGCTGAGTCACAGGGTACTGCTCCACATAGCTCAGAGGGGGTGTGAGTGACAGTTTTTCATGACTAACACTGCTGACTCCACTGTGTCTGACTCAGTCTGGCCCTCCACGCTCCTGAGGCCTTAACTTTGATCAGCAGATTTAATGCTATTACTCTTTCCATGACTTATAGGCACCTAGTGCTGACCAAAGCTCTCATGTTTCACTCTCCCACTCCCCTGGGGCACCGCGACACAGTGCAGGCCCCAACCGCCGCCCCCCCTTGAGCCCAGCCCTGGAGGGGCCCAGAGAGGGGGTATGGATGGGGTCTGACTGCCTGCCTACAGCTGGAGGGGATTTTTAGCCCATGGAATGTTTTGAGGGTCCAGTTACAGCTCAGGATCGGTGGTGCAAATGGATGGGGTCAGAGGTAACTGTCATGCTCAGTGTGGAGATTTGAAATGCTGTGATCTCATCTGTTATTTCCTCCAGTGGAGAGACATTTCACCTCACTGGAGTGTGCTGCCCAGTCCCCTCACACACACAGCTCCAGGGTGCTCAACAGTCACATATAGCTTTCATAGATCTGGGGCATCTGCACTCATCTGCTGTCTATCATGTGACCTAAGATCAAGACAATGTAAACTAGGGATCAAGGTCAAATCTGATAAGAATTCTCAATAAAGAAAGGCATTTCCCCTGTGATGAATGATATGGCTGCTGGGTAAGTTTTTGTATGGAATTGATTTGAGCAGTCTCCTACTGTCTCCTCACTCAACATAAACACAGTACCTCTAGACACTTAGGTTGTTTTATTATCTTTCATAAACTAATGTAATATCATGAGAACATTCCATATACAGGCATAGAAATCAAAAAGGTGTCCTATATGATTGTGACTGATCACAGTAATGGCAGGATGAAACATGCTGTGAACAGATACAGCAAAAGAAGCCTATTTAATAATGCAGTAGTGAGAGAAAATAGATCATTACTTATTTCAATACAATTCTGTGTATATCTTTTCCCTTGACAGCTTTGCTATAATTAATAATAATAGTCATTTGTTATAAGTGCCTCATAAAAACATGGACAGACATTGTGACTGAAATAGGCCCAAGTGATCTTTTAAGGCAATATACATTGTTTCAAAAAGTGTGATATTTTAATACAGACAGGATTATGTTGTCATTGAACATTTGAGAGAGAAAAAAATCACTAATATAATTTATGTCAAGTTTCTTGGGAAGAAAAGATTTCTCATAGAAAAATAAAGCAATCTGTGGTGTGTGATCAATCACCTGAAGCCATTATTAGGACTGTCTCACGTCTGAAGATTTTAAACTTAAAAAATAAACCAAAGAAAATAACTGATCTCCAAAATCAGTCATAACCATCATTTCATCATCAACACCATCATTTCATCATCAACATAGTCCATTTCTTCTTTATCATCTGTCATCTACAGTGAATTCTATTCCAAAAAACTTGCTTTCCTCTGTCCTTGACTTCCACTCACGGATCACACAGTTCACAAGCGTTGAAGTGACGGTTGTCACTGGGCTGAGACTGATCACCTGGGCATCCTGGCCAAGGATAACCCCTCTTCCTATCCCTGTTACAGTCAACCTTCACACACCAGTACCTCCTAGCCAGTCATTCCCTCTCTATCCATCAATCAATCACTGAAGTTACCATGGTAACGACGAGAGCTCTCAACGGTGTCCGAGTCATTCAGCCAACATTCTCTTTTTCACAACTCATCTCATCACTAAATAGTTTGAACTTTCAAGGTCATTTTGACCTGACCAAAAAAAACAAGAAAAAAAGTATGTAAGTCCTTGTGCAATATCGATGGTATTTGTGCTAAATGTTGAACCTGACAATGCTGATATCTATGGTATTGTGCTATTAATAACTAAAACCAGACACTATTTATATCCATGTTGTGCTATATTGCCAAGACTATGCTGTGATAACCATATAAAATAACAACTTTGTGTTTTGCGGTCTCTCTTTCGTCTCTCAACAGTCCAGGGAAACATGACGTGTGGCTCCCATGCTTTGGACTTTCCATACCTTTACATTGAGTCCAAAGTCTGTCCCGTTTCTATATATCTCTACCCCTATAATTTGGTGCCTTTGTTGGGGGAGTATTTCATAAGTAAGGCATCCATTTAGATAGAGCATTACAAATGGCACCATTGTCACATGCATAATAACACTACTTTAGACTTTAAAATATATATATATTTTTTTTTACAAAGAGTTCATGTGAGAGATATCTTAGGCACTTAAGAGGTGACCCCCTTGTGTGGTTATGGTAGTGTTACTTTGAGAACTAATTTACCAACATTCAAGTCTTCTTCAGTTCCACCACCCATTATCAGAAACCAATTTATTGTTTTAATGGACCACAGAATTTCAAACAAACTTCAATGGCCACCAAGGATAGATTCCTCTGGCTCCTATGGTAGTTCCTATTCCTATGGTTGATAAAACGGAACTATATTTTTATTAAATCTTTATTTGACTAGGCAAGTCAGTTAAGAACAAATTATTGGGTTAACTGCCTTGTTCAGGGGTAGAACGACAGATTTTTACCTTGTCAGCTCGGGATTCGATCTAGCAACCTTACTAGTTGGGTTACTAGCCCAACGCTCTAACCACTAGGCTACCTGCCACCCCATCTGATCCTAAGTTGGGATCCATGTTTCATTGACACTGAGATATTATGGGGTGTCACATTGCCCGTCATCCATCTTCCAAAATAGTATCTGTGGGATTGTCGTAATACGCCTCAGATGGAGGGCGTTACATTTACCCCTATATGTCTGGGGAGAACAGGGGTTGGTGCTTGTAGCACTGGGGGTCAGTTTTAAGGCATTAGGGGGTTGAGTGGGGTGTGTGAACCCCGCTGGTCTCTACAGGTCATCACTCTCCACCAGGCCTCCAGGCTGCAGGGGGCTGGAGTCAGGGAAGAAGGCTGCCTTCACGTCCAGTCCTCTCTCTGTTAGCGCTGCGTAGCGACTCGTAGACGGACGCACCTTCTTAGGCTTGGGAGTGTTGGGCTGCTGCCACTGAGCTGAGGACGGAACATAGGTGGAAGAGATGAGAACAGAGACAGTAACAGTGATTTAGCCTTTTACATTTGGTCCTGTGTGTTTGGAGGGTATATAATATTCAGTTGGTTTGTGTGGACACAGAGAAAGACATTGGTGTCTGGGGGACTTACTGTGGACGTCGAGTCGTGCGGTGCTGGACACGATGCCAGCGTCATTTTTGGCTGACACGGTGTACCAACCAGCATCCTCCTTCATGGCTGGCTGGATGATCATACACAGGTAGCCACAGTTGTCCTGGTGCATGCTGGGAAAAAGAGTTCAACACACTCCCTCAGGACTGAGTTTCACCAACTATTGTCATATCATCAATATCTCTATAATTTGCAGGTCCAGTTTAAGAGGCTGCTTACCAATAATATTGCTACACTACTTCCTTTGACTGTTATTGGACTTATATAATACAAGCCATTGACGGTGAATGGTAGAGCTGACTTACCTGATCCTGTCTGTATTGTGAGTGAAAGACTCGTTCTCTTTCTTCCAGAAGATCTTTGGGTTGGGGACAGCCGACACACGGCACTCCAGACGTACAGGGTTACCCTCGGCAACAGCAGTGTTCTGCAGCTTCTCGATGAACGAAGGAGCCTTGTGAATCTCTTTGGCTGGAGACAAGAGAGAGACCACGGTCAGTCAATAGTAAATCAAACTATGACGTATTGTGACGTAAGTATTACGGTATTTGCATCAACAAATAAAAATAGACAAAGTGCCCTTATATCTGAAAAGACATCTAAAATATTATGGCCCGTGCTTGACTTGGGCAGGAGGAGCTCACCGGAGCTGAGTACCAACACCTCAAATGTTCTACTGCTTGAGCTCCTGTTCCTCTTATAGAATAGTAGCTCAAATGTATTGTGGAGCTCCTGTTCCTCTTATAGAATAGTAGCTCAAATATATTGTGGAGCTCCTGTTCTAAATATACCTAAATATAAACAGTACCGGTACCCAAAATAAGTACAGGAACCTATTTCAGTCCAAGTCAAGCACAGATTATGGGTACTTTCCTGTGACAATGTTTTAATGTTGTTCATCTGTCTATACTTATACATCTATGTACTGTATGGGTGTCTACCTGCGACAATGAGTTCCAGGTTGAAGGAGTTCTGTCCCGCGCGGTTGCTAGCGATGCAGGTGTAGATGCCTGCGTCGCGGCTGGACACAGGCTCGATGACCAATGAGTGTACGCCATTCTCCCTCACTAGCATCTTGTGGGCGGAGTCAGGTCGGATGGTCTGACCATTCAACTGCCAGATCAGATCTGGTGTAGGCAAGCCACTCACCTAGATGGGGGAACACAACACATACTCAATGACTCATTTATCACATTGTGTTATTTATACAGTGATGTGATGATTTGAATCTAGATGGAGCATGACTCTATCTGCAGTGTATATGTGCTGGTATATATTTGCATTGTGAGTACAGTAATATGGTGCGTCTCTGTCTGCAGTGAGAGCAGCCGTGTTTTATTGTTGCTTGTCTGGAGTCTCCCGGTCGCCTGCATGTTTTCTCATGAGAACTGCCTGGCCTTTAAAAGGACCCGTCTCTCTTTTCAGCACCCGCTGCATACCCCACACCTTCCCTCCCTCAGGTCTGACCAGTAGAGCCCGTGTGTGTGTGTGTGTGTGTGTGTGTGTGTGTGTGTGTGTGGTGTGTGGTGTGTGGTGTGTGGTGTGTGTGTGTGTGTGTGTGTGTGTGTGTGTGTGTGTGTGTGTGTGTGTGTGTGGTGTGTGTGTGTGTGTGTGTGTGTGTGTGTGTGTGTGTGTGTCCGGCCTTGACTGTATTGAGTGCAGAATTTATACATTTTTGGTTGAACAACATGGTTCAGCCTGACTGCAGAACAATTCCTGTAGTTGAGACACTATTGGCATGGAAAGTTTGGAAACCCACAAACGATTTGGAAATAAATATAGTCTATAAATATAATTGACATTCAGAGCCCCAAGACATTGGAGACTCACTGTGTTTATTTTTTGGACGAGTATAAAAAGAGAGTCTTTTTATAGCGTGTGAAATCCGTGTATGGTGCTGTTTGGTTGTATTACAGTTTTGTAACATAGTTTTCTAACGGTCTGACCGCACAGGGAGGATTAGTGACCAAGGGAGAAAGAGAGAAGGGGACGGACAGAGAAAGAGAAAACAAAGGGAAGGAGAGTGTGGAGAGAGACAGAATTGCAGAAAGAGTGAGAGAGGGATCCCCGTAATCCTAGCAAAATGACCCCAGGATTTCCCCTCCTCTTGCGCTCTGTCTGAGCCATTCATCATGAAAGAAGAAATTAAATATATAGCCCGCAGTTTTTTCTTCCCCAGTATATGGAATTAATGGGGAGGACACCTTCCTCAGGCCCCCAGACACTCCTCATCACTGACACATACATACAATTAGAGGGTGGATCTGCACTGCTTTCCCCCATTTTCTATGATTTACTGTTGAACACCAGGGTTCATTTTGGAAAGTTGGAATGTTCCTTTTAGGAATTCTTTGAACCTGCACTGCTTCTAGTAATGAAAACGTTTCCAGTCCTCCATAAACACCAGGCCTATAATGGTAGCATCCTAAAGGTGTGGCTGTAGTTGAAGAGGTCAAGGAGAGGTGGGTTCAGTGTTAAGGGGGCGTGGCCTCACCTTGCAGTCCATCCGGCAGAGCCTGCTCTCCTGGACGATGAGGTCACCGGGCGCCTGCAGGAAGTGGGGGCGGAAGTGACGCTCCTGGATATTCTCGTTCTCCTCACCACTGTCCCTGGACCGAGACCTAGGTCTAAGAGAGGGAGGCAGAGCAATAATTTTACACCTAACAGAACCCAGTACTCCCACTACCAGCACCCTGTCTCTCCGTTTTGGAACTCTATGGTGGGTCATGACCCCAGGCGTTCCCTGTCCTCCTGCACTATCACAACAATGACATCGCCATCCCTCCACACAGTGTAAATACACCCGAGCTGTGCAGAGCGGAGCGAGGGGAAGAGAGAGGGTAAGAAGGAGAGAGATAAAGGGAGAGGGAGGTACTGATGGATATCTTCAAAAGCTTCCCTCAGACAAATGAAGGACTTATCTGGGAGTGTCTGTGTACAGATCAGCTTTCCGTAATGCATGTGTGTGTGTGTGTGTGTGTGTGTGTGTGTGTGTGTGTGTGTGTGTGTGTGTGTGTGTGTGTGTGTGTGTGTGTGTGTGTGTGTGTGTGTGTGTGAGTGTGTGTTCGTTCGGGTGTGGGTGTGTTATTATACGTGGGACAGGTATTATGCAGAACAAATATTACACCTATCAATCTAACAGAGCAGAACCAACAGGTGTTTCCGCCCTCTCACGCTACACTATTCACCTCACATAAAAATGTCAGCACAATGATTTAACACACTCTAGTATCAACAATACTGTACATAACTCTTTTAAAATGTCATAATCATGGTAGTTTGGAATTGATGTTCATACACCTGGTATCATTGTGAATATGAACATTTAGGCAATAATGTTGCTTGACCGGTGGTTAGGCTGGCCAAAAGTAGGCTACATGAAAAGTTCAATACTGGTCATATAACCGTGTGTCAGTGTAGGTTATCAGTGAATTTATGTAAATCATAAAGCTCATCTGCATTTCCTGCGATGCAGGTATTGTAGTCTCCTTCTGTGTCAGGTATTGTAGTCTTCCTGTACCTGCGAACATGTCCAGGTGCAGAGCGCTGGCTCCTCCCTCTCTGGTTCACTGCCTGGACCATCATCCTGCCTGTACAGCTCACCCTCCCCTGAGATAGAGAGGGAGAGAGAGAGAGACGTTTGTTCGACATTTATGACTGTTCATACTCAAACTCAACTAAAACCCAACACTTCAGGGAGGAAGTACAATGTGTTGAAGTTGGCCAGGCTCTCAGACAGCCAACAGTACATGAACTCTCGACCCTCATGAAGGCTTTAGTGATTTCCTGTCTCACTCAACGCCTGCTTCCCCTTGCTGGCTGGAGACCCTTATCTTCTCCATGGCTATTATTCTCCAGAACTAATGACTGCTAACAGCATCAGCACCACTGGCTGCCAAACGGCACCACTGGCTGCCAAGCGGTTTGGTCCTGATAATGTGCGTGTCCATAGATACAGTGTGTGTATGTCCCTTGTGTACAGTAGATTAGTGTGAAACAACTTGGTGTGAAAGTCTGTGCAGAGTTTTCTACATTGGGTGTGAATCAGTCAGGTCCTGTGTGTGTGTGTGTGTGTTTGTGTGTTGGGTGGGTGGGTCAGGTGTTCTCACCTCGGGGTTACCAGCCATGATGGTGTAGTTGCCGTCATCGTCCAATGAGGCGGCGGCGGTGTGGAGGTTGCAGGTTCCATCAGCGTCGCGGCTGATCCTGTAGTGTTCACTCCTCTTAGAGATCTGCTTCCCATCCTTAAACCAGTAGATCTATAGGGGACAGGATAGACACAACACAGAGTTACACAATGACCTGCTTCCCATCCTTAAACCAGTAGATCTTTAGGGGACACAATGACCTATAGAAGTGAATAGGAGTAGGGAGGGAAGGGAGGTATATTATTATATTACATCATATTATAGTCCCTCCATCCTCTATCTCTCCTTTCATCTGATGCCTGTCATCACCCAGTCATTACAGAGGCCCTCTGATGCTGCCCGCAGTGGCGGACTCAGAGATGTTAGTACGGCAGGCCACGCCCCTATAACTGTACATGTACCTCCTACTAACAACACCACACATCATCAACTCCACATTATCAGAACAATATGGCAGTACATGAAATAGGTTCAGCATACAACAATACACTATAACTAAATAGTGTAGCAGTGATAATATTGACATTAAATACAATCAAAAATACGGCGTCCTGGTATACGAGACCAACGATGAATCAGTCCACTATATTTCCACATCATCACTCTGGGATCTGTGTGACCTCTGACCTTTGGCTTGGGGTCTCCGATGACCTTGCAGGAGAAGGTAACGGGCATGCCCTCAAACACCTTGTAGTGTTTGAGCTTGCTGTCGAAGAATGGCACCACCCCCTGGCCTGTAGAGTCTTCGTCATGCTGCACATCGTCGTCAGACTCCTCCGCTGGGGAGCGCTCCAGACGGAACTCGATCTCACTGATCAGGCGCTGCTCGAAGCTGGACACCTTGTACTCCTGCAGAGCACACAGAGAGGGAGCAGGGTTAACCCTGGGAGACGGAGTTCAAGGAGCATCACTATTACAGGAAGAGCCTGAAATCACAGAGGAACGGGGTCACAGAAAAATCAGATGAACAAGAAGCACACTCCACCAAGAACATTCTGTCACTCATGCATGCATCGATTTATCCTTTCATTCATTCAAGAACAGTGAGTTACGGAAAACCAAGATTCTCCTTTTCCCGTCAGCCATTCCTGTCAACTCTCTATTCCTCCCTCCTTTTCTGTCTATTCCTCTTCTCTCTCTCAATTCCTCCTCCTCTCTCTTTCAATCTCAATCTCTCACCATCCTGGCCCAGTCTGTTGCGGCAGAGGCAACATCTGGAGAGTAGAGTGTACTGACTGACTGACTGATAATTACAGGCCTAAGACACAGCTGAAGGGTTATGACATCTCAAGGGGAGGCAAAGCTTTGGTAATGGGAGGAGTGGAGTATGTTGCCAACGCTCACCAAAGTGTAAATCTATTTCTCTGCCTCTCCCTCAATCCCTGTCTCTCCTCCTTCTCGCAAACGTTTCTCTCTCTCTTCCTCCCCTATCTCCCTTGAATTCTTGTTCTCTCTGTTTCTCTCTGTTTCTCATTCACTCGCTCACGCACGTACACAAACAAGAGACAAGTATATAGGTCCTGTGACACGTAACACACACACACGCACAGCTATGGGTGTAACCCATAGTTCTGATGACAGTGGACCATGTTCATTTTAGCATCTCATGTCTCGTGTTGGAAACAAGCTCATGCAGGCGCCAATATCTGATTGACACATCAAAAGTGACCAATCAACACACCGAGAGTCAATGAATCAACATATACATTAAAAGTAACAGCCATGCACAGGGACAAAGCCTTGGCCATACTTACTGGGTTTCTCATAAACAGTATTGGTCAGTAATGGGGTCAGCTCTGACTGAAGACCACAGGCAGTCAAAAGATATGGAACCACCACAATGACCTTAACAGAACCATGAATTAACTTTTTCCCATCTGCTTTTTTGTCAAATGTATGTTTGTCTTTATCCTTATCAGTTCATTTGCAGGTTCCCTGATCCTGTTACGGTCAAAGTGTGTGTGAGCACATCTGATAGAATTATTATCAGTGTGGCTTTGTTGAATGGCTTAAGCACGGGGAGTGACCACACACAGTGAGTGAGAAAGAGAGAGGGAGAGAAGGAAAGAGAGAAAGAGGGGGGAGAAGAAGGGGAGAGAGAGAGAGAGAGAGAGAGAGAGAGAGAGAGAGAGAGAGAGAGAGAGAGAGAGAGAAAAAGAGGCTTGAATAACCTTTTGAGGGACCGATTCTATATCAGATGAACTGGAGTCCTGCGAAGACATAAAATAATAATGAGGTGTTGCCTCTGTGTTACTGTATGACGTCACGACCTGAGGTCCAATCACACACCAAGAGGGCGTGGGCGTGCACTTACCACAACTCATGAAAGAGTGTGTAACATTGTCAAGTCTTATACCATTTCACATATCCACAAAACACACATATTTTCATCACATATCCTCTGGTTTGGAACAGGCAAACTCACAGCCTCAGGCAGAGTAATGCCCAGAGCCATGCAGAGCCAATCTCTATCAGACAGGGAACCAGGCTCAGTCCCATGGGCCTCCAGGCAGCCAGAGCCCAACGTCATCACAGCACAGCAGCACAGACCAGCCCTGACCTCCACAAAACACCGCTGCCACTGTCTGCAGCTGTGTGAGGACAAACTCTGTTTACTTGGCACTGAGGCTTGACTTTAGTCAATGCAACAACTAGGTGTGTGTTCTGCAATGAGGTTGTGTGTTCTTTAAGACTATGTGCTGTATTAATCTGTGTAGCTGTAGTCTATATTTGAGACTTTCACAGTTCTATACAGCTTTTTAATGTTTCTGAGGGGAACAAATGGCTACATTCAACTCATTTCCAACTGCGTCCGTATCAACACTGTGGAGTCTGCCAGTTTTAATAACAGAGTGTTTTTAAAGAGGGTTCTGTAGGATAGTATTCTGTTCATATCAAAGCTTCATTGCATGCTTTAAATTAAAGTGTTTCCAGTGTAGCCAAAATATAATATAGCCTTTTTCAATAATAAACATCACAGGCCAGCATTCAGATGGAAAAATAGACTCAGAAATTCAGTAACCCTGCACACCGACTCTGAGTGAAGCGGTGTGACTGACAAATATGACTAATGTAGGTGTGTATGCCACACACACACACGCAATACTACAGTGTAGCACAGAGGCGGTGATCCTAGACAAGTATTTTGTGACTCTGTGAGTAGTGTGTGAGTCTGCACCTGTCCAGTCCAGCCCAAGTGAGTGTGTGTGTATACCTGTCCAGCTGTGTATGTATACCTGTCCAGGTGTGTGTGTGCGTGTTCCTGGTATAGTTGCAGCAGCAGCGTACCTGTGTGACTGGCTCCTGGTCCTGCTGCTGTGTGTTTAGTACTGTGGCTGCGTTGTCTGCCCCCAGCAGCCTGCGAGCCATCTTCTCCTCGTAGGTTAACCTCTGGAAGCACCGATTAATGGGTCAGCCGGGGTTAGTGTGTCAGTCGCAACAGCAACACACACTCGTCACAGATATTAATAAGATACAGTCTTCCTGAGATACACTTGTGAAATGGATGACACGGGGGGGGGGGGGGGGGGGGGGGGAAATGTTTTGTCCTCTCCAAGTCAAAAGGCTCTTTTGGACTCACTATAGTACCGGGCCTGTTCTAACATCAGCAGAAACGCTGGTCTGTGAACATATCTGTGACTTAGTTATGCATGTATTAATGGTTGGGAATGAAATTTGATTGATATTTGACATGATGGACCGCTAGTTAATAATATGTATTAAATAATGTTACAGCAATACCTTAATTCCCGACTTACTTACAAACACACAGTCATCTACAGTGTTGTGAAGGCACTCTGTAACACACACCTGTTGTCCATTGCTCATGCGCTCCTCCTTAAATCGTAGCTTCCTCTCCAGGTCCTGAATGACAGCATCCTTGGTTCCCTGGATGTCAGAGTCAGAGGCCAGGCGTGGGGTTCCTCTGGACTGCTTCCGGGGGAAAGCACTGCTGACAGAACACAACAACAGACGTAGGGTTTAGAACATGGGACATCAGACCGTTAGTCAACAGTGGCTGCTGTTTCTTTCTACAGTAGATCACATAGCCATGATATGCAATATGCTGTGTGTGTGTGTGTGTGTGTGTGTGTGTGTGTGTGTCAGACTGACTAGGAGTTATTTGAACCCTTGATTGAGACAGAATAAGCCACTTCTTTCTGTTTCTCATTCCCTTATCTGAACATGTCCAACTGCAGCCTTCCAGACAGAGTCCTCTTATCTCTCTCCCCTGCTGCAGGAATGCCCCGGTGAGGGGGAAAACAGACAGAGGAGAGGGCTTGATGAAAAAGAGGGCGAGGGAAGGAAGGAGATGTGGAATTGCCTTAAAGGGGAAGGGGGAGAGCGTGTTTGACAGTGGATGTTTTCTCCAGAAGGCCAGGCATCATCAAGCAGAACCAGAGCCAGGATTATCTACACAACACCAGATCTCTATCAATTAAATAAACATGACCGAGCTCACTCTGGGTGCAGCCGACTAAATAGTCAGGCCTGGCCTGAGAAGGTAGGGTTTCTTGACTTGAGAAACACTATTGTGTTTTGGAAAATGCCCAGTAGTGTGTGTTGAAATCTCAGCTTTGCATAAACCCTTCAAATAGATGTTGATTTGACTTTGACACACCCTTCATTCTAAAGTCATTGTGTATATTTTTCAGATGACAGGGCAAATATTCTTAACTCACACACACACATTTACACACCCCAGGACACTGAGAGACACGGTGCTCTCTGAGTGTCTGTACGAGCCCCTGGCTGGTCTCTGGGTTGTAAATATGCTGAATAAGAATTTAAACAGGCCATCTTCCATCTAGCAGCAGAACTCCAGCCTCCAGCTGCTGCCAGGTGGCAGGCTGTCCTGATGAGAATGGAGGGAGAGGGAGAGCCAGCCTGGCTCCATAGAGACAGACCTGCCGCAGGCTGTCACCTACTGACTGATATGCTATACAACCATTTGACTGGGGAATGAACTGGCCTGAAAGTATAGGGTACTGCCCCATGGAGAGCCAGTGTAGCTGTGTCTAGAGCCAGTGTAGCTGTGTCTAGAGCCAGTGTAGCTGAGTCTAGAGCCAGTGTAGCTGTGTCTAGAGCCAGTGTAGCTGTGTCTAGAGCCAGTGTAGCTGAGTAACATTGAGGATACTCACATAGTCCCATTCCCTTTAGGCAGGCCAAGGGCGTTGACGGACGGGCTCGTGGGCGTGGCTGGCAGGACGGAGGCCAGGAAGCCAGCAGGTGATTGGGGCATGGAAGTGAAGGGGGAAGAGCTGCTGGAGTGGCCGGGGGAGAAGGGGGGAGTCGAGGAGATGGGTGGAGGAGGGGGTGGGGGAAAGTCTTGGCTGGGGCCTGATGGAGAAGACATGCTGCTGCTGAGGAAGGGAGGGGGTGGAGGAGGGAAGGAGGGAGAGGATGGGGACTGAGACCCGATGCTGCTGCCCTTAGTGAAGGGAGGCAGGGTGACCCTGGTGAAGGGTTTGTGTGAGGTGGGTGGGGAGAGGGGTGAGGGCAGGCTGGATCCAGAAGAGCCAGAGGACTGGGTGACGTAGCCCCCCACAGGGACTGTCCCCCCGGGGCTCTGGGCAGCAATGAACTGCTTGGGCCGGGCGTAGTTGAATGTGCTAGTCTGCATGGCGCTGCTCTCCAGCTCCTGGAAGGAGGGAGGAGGGGGAAGAGGAGGAGAGGGCGGAGAGGACACTTCCTGGGGCTGCTGCAGCAGAAGTGGGACTTCCTGCTCTTGCTCCTGCTGCTGGATCCAATTGGCTGCTTCTTGCTGTTCCAATAGAATCTGATCGTGCAGCTGCTTCAACTGTTCTATGTTCCTAAAAGGAAAGTTGATACATAGGCATCATCAGTAACATAGGCATCATCAGTAACATAGGCATCATCAGTAACATAGGCATCATCAGTAACATAGGCATCATCAGTAACATAGGCATCATCAGTAACATAGGCATCATCAGTAACATAGGCATCATCAGTAACATAGGCATCATCAGTAACATAGGCATCATCAGTAACATGACTGCTGGACAGTGGGGTCACTTTGAATGATCATGCCAAACAGTAATTTTTTTATATTTTTTTAAACACTATTGCAGAACAAAACTGGACAATGTTTTTAAAAGTTTGTGAGCTAAATGAAAGCAGGAACACACACCAGTAGATCAGAAGCATTCCGTACAGGCCTTCTTTTTTTCCCGGACCAATGGAATCCCTACAGTAAAGGCCTAGACTCCATACTGTGTCCACGTATTTTGTGTCAGGGTCAGTAGAGCCTAACAGTAGTGGTTTTCCATCCCCATGTCACCAATCAGAACATAGCACACATACCCCTGTAACACTCAACATCCTCTCAACACCACTAGAACGCTGGAGGGGATGAGATAACGCTGCTAAGGTTACAGGCACGTTGTAAAAATGTTAGAAAAGCATGCGGCTGTAATCCATTTTGACCTTGACTGACACAATACCCCATTACCCGTCTCTCACTCTCTAGTTACACAACCACGGTTGACAAATTAAAGAGGTTGTGATTGTAAAAACAGCAAACACAGAGAATGAGCCTCCCAGTCGTGCCGAGACATTGCTCTAATGTTACGGATGCGTTGTGAGGATGTTACTGTCAGTGGTTGAAAACCACACACAGAGCTATCGGGATGACTTCAGCACTGGGCCATCCAAGGGCCTCACTCAGGAATTACACTGAGCTTTTTACACCAGCCTGGAATTGATAGCCTGTCAGGCCTGAGTTGAGAGGGTTCAGTGTACCATGAGGTGTGGTTAATTCAGCTAGCCAACCTTGCCACGGTGTGTGTGTGTGTGTGTGTGTGTGTGTGTGTGTGTGTGTGTGTGTGTGTGTGTGTGTGTGTGTGTGTGTGTAAAGTGCTGATTAGTGATGTTCTGGGGAGGAAACCTCTGCATAGTGAGTTACCAGTCATTACATAAAGACTTAAAAGGCCAGCCTGTCGACAGCCACGTCAAAAAGTACAATTTTAAATTAAATTAAACATATTAATTTTGTTTGGCATATTTTAACATCTCAACCAATGCCTTTTAGCATAGGAGTCCTGTATTTTTTCAAATATGGTTCAAAACCCGGACGTGAATATTAGCAAAAAAATGACCACATTTTCAGTACTAATTCTGTATAAAATTGAAAATTACAAGACTGTAAAATGTTTTTTCTGATATCTATTTCTTGGTGTGACAGTTAAAGGGTTAAACTGCAGTGCGATGAAACAAAATAAACACAAACACACATCTCTGTCATGTCTTGTTTTCAGGGGTGAATCCTAATTATGCAGCATTGTATTCTGTCATAGAGGTATGGCCGGCTGAGGATTTCACACACAGAGCCCTCCTACACTGTCAAATCACGACTGGCCTGGTCGGGGATCAGTTGGCTGGGGAAACGAAGGCTCTCAAGGAGGTTCCTGATCCTAGAGGGGGTGGATGACATGACTGGAATGGAATAAAGAAAGAGGGGCTAGTAAACTAGACTCATTCTATGTCCACTGCTTGCTTTGAATGTGTTAATTTATAATGGGGAAATATTTTATTTGGGTCTGGGGGCTTGTAACGGGAATGTACAGTGGGAACTTCAGAACACATATGACGTGGTTGAGTTATCTTCTCAGGGTAGCAGAAGGGGTATTGGGGAAATCTATAAAACCCCCATGTTAGAAACCTTAATGTTAATGGCCCAGTCTGTGACTGGTAGTGAGTCCATCAGAAAACCTGGATAGAAGAGTCTAGATACAGCTACATGCCTTGTCATCAGGACTTCACTAGGACAAAATTCTCAGAATCTGTTTCAGATGCTGAATAACCAGGACATTTTTCATTTCTGTCTGAGGTTCCAGGGGATAAGTCCCCCATTCCCCAGCCTCTGCTCTCTCTCAAAAAATATGAAGAGCACAACAAAGGTAATGAACATTTTACAGTAAAATGACAGAACTGACAGTGAAAATACCATGAGACAGATATCCCACATGATTTGAGATCAGTCACATGCTCCCCTCATTAGTAGCATAGCAACAGTAGTACTCCAGGCCCAAATAAACACTCATTATTCGAATCACTCCAACCTGTCATAACCTGTGTGATGGTGTAGACTATTGTACATGAAAAAATAGCACGTGAAATAGCTAACTGAAATAATGCCGTGTCTACTTTCCCTATGTGTTTCTCTTAATATCCCAGCAATGTCGGACATCCAAGCCTCCACCAAAAGAGCACTTTTACAGGAATTGTTTGGCAGCTCCTGAGAGCGGCAGCCCTGGCCTCCACTCCTCCGTGGCGCTTTCTGTCCTTTTTTGGCTGGGTTCTCTCAGCGCAAGGCAGAAGCTCTCGCCTCGCCCGCCCGCCCGCTCGCTCGCTCGCTCGCTCAAGCAGAGTGGAAACGCGCTTTATTTCCTCAGCGCCTTGTCTTTCTCTCTCCTTCACTGCCAGCCTTCGTGTGTGAGTTGCGCATGAAATGATTTCGATGACAAACCGTTTGTCCGCGTGCCTGCATTTTTGTAATAACCCACCTGATGGTTTCCAGCCTGCCTGGTATATTTTAGAGAATGTTAGGAGCCCAGTTTGAGTATACTAAATATATCTGAAAAGTTGCCCTGGTGTTTTTACTCCTGCCTCTGGAATTTTTCTGAGTATGTTTGGGAGGCAGAGTGGATGTTGGCCAGCTGTGACCGACTGACATCATCTTCTTGCCTTAAAAGGTGTTCCTTCTTTATATAGAACAGCTACTTCCAAACAAACATCGCAGCTCATTATTCCCCAAAACAACTGATGTGCACCCCTCTCTCCCTCTCCCTCTCTCTCTCCCAGCATGGTCAATCAATTCCACATTTAGTACAGTCTAATTCCCCTTGCTTATTTTACAAAAGGGCACTCACATGATTAAGATTCATTTGTCCTTCTTTCCGCATAATGACTAACTTTCCAATTGTATTCTACGTTATGAAATCTGACAATTTCATTCGAATTTTTCCACTCAATTGAATTACCATTTTGTCAGATAGTATCATCTTAAATATTCCTAAACTCTAAAACAGCCCATAAACTTCAGATCTTTTTATGGTTGTCAGTGAGAGGGTCAGACTGTGTAATATTGTAGCTGCATCAGTGGTTTTATTGTGCCTGGTCTGTCTGACAAAAGGAGTGGGCCACCTTGGCTGACACCATGGCCCTGACCAGACCAGCCTCCAGCCAGCTCTACCCAGCCAACATCCACTTACGAAATGACTTCCGAAATCTATTTCATCTCTCTCAATCAAGCTTTTTCTCTACTGATTCAGAACAGGGATTGTCTATTAGGCTTGAATGAGCCAACAGACAAATCATTGGGATAATAAAGTATCTCTTGACTTGATTTAGTCACCAACTCTGGGAACAAAGAGAGGAGCCTTCCGCCCAATCAACCACTCTTAAAAGGAGATTTAAAAGAGGTGGATGTTCATTCTAGCATATAGCATTCACTTATAGCCATACAGCCTTTTAATTTACAGTACTTTCCCATCTCCACATAAATCCTCCCATTGTTTAGTCTGAAAAGGGGCATTTTCTTATAGCTGTTCAGAACAGCCTGTTCTATAGATGCCAGTCTGACTCTCTTGGGGACAAGAACCAAAACATACATTATTTAGAACTTCTAAAAGGTTTGTGAACAGAGTTGGTGCTTGGTAAAACAAAATAAAAACGTTTTATCTCTCATGTGAGTAGCTAAAGAAATGACAGAAACTGCTGAAAAGGCTGGAGTTAATTCCTTTTTTTCTTCCATTCCTCTGAGAGTCTGTTCCTATCTGTCTTGCGGTGCAGTGGGGCCTTGCAGGGAGGGAGAGAGGGAGCCGTCCTGCTCTCCATCTCCATGACAACGGCCCAGTGTTGTGCTTTACCGAGTTGAGGCAACTGGCCCACACAACTCTCAGTTCCAGTGTGAAAAAACTGCAGAACTCTGCCCTGTCATTTCAGACTGTAACAGTACATTACCGTTAAATCTCTCTCTTCCTTTCTCCTCTCTCTTTCCCTCCATTTAGAGGTCCAAATAGGCCAGGCTGTTAAATGTTCTCTCTCTCATCTTGAAAAATACTTTGAGTTGGCCTGGTTCCTGGTGTAAATGATTTAACATGGAACACAATGAAAGAGAACTTTAGAAGAAACGTTTGATTGACAAACCATTCTTCACATTACCCTCATAGTAAAATGTCAATTATAAAGGATTCTGGTGGTGCTTTAACTTTCCAGTTTCTACATGGGAACATTAGCAGCATCGCTGAGCTTAACGGGGTCAGGCACAGCTTGTCTGAGTGAAAGTTAATTGAATCGGTCTTTTAGAACACCATGTAGCAAGCTGAAACAGACCATGTTGTAGCAGTCAGAAAGAACAAGCTGAAACAGACCATGTTGTGGCAGTCAGAAAGAACAAGCTGAAACAGACCATGTTGTGGCAGTCAGAAAGAGCAAGCTGAAACAGATCATGTTGTAGCAGTCAGAAAGAGCAAGCTGAAACAGACCATGTTGTGGCAGTCAGAAAGAGCAAGCTGAAACAGACCATGTTGTGGCAGTCAGAAAGAGCAAGCTGAAACAGACCATGTTGTGGCAGTCAGAAAGAACAAGCTGAAACAGACCATGTTGTGGCAGTCAGAAAGAGCAAGCTGAAACAGACCATGTTGTAGCAGTCAGAAAGAGCCAGCTGAAACAGACCATGTTGTAGCAGTCAGAAAGAGCACGCTGAAACAGACCATGTTTTAGCAGTCAGAAAGAGCAAGCTGAAACAGACCATGTTGTAGCAGTCAGAAAGAACAAGCTGAAACAGACCATGTTGTAGCAGTCAGAAAGAGCACGCTGAAACAAACCATGTTTTAGCAGTCAGAAAGAACAAGCTGAAACAGACCATGTTGTAGCAGTCAGAAAGAACAAGCTGAAACAGACCATGTTGTAGCAGTCAGAAAGCGCAAGCTGAAACAGACCATGTTGTAGCAGTCAGAAAGAACAAGCTGAAACAGACCATGTTGTAGCAGTCAGAAAGAACAAGCTGAAACAGACCATGTTGTAGCAGTCAGAAAGAACAAGCTGAAACAGACCATGTTGTAGCAGTCAGAAAGAACAAGCTGAAACAGATCATGTTGTAGCAGTCAGAAAGCGCAAGCTGAAACAGACCATGTTGTGGCAGTCAGAAAGAGCAAGCTGAAACAGACCATGTTGTAGCAGTCAGAAAGAGCAAGCTGAAACAGACCATGTTGTAGCAGTCAGAAAGAGCAAGCTGAAACAGACCATGTTGTAGCAGTCAGAAAGAACAAGCTGAAACAGACCATGTTGTAGCAGTCAGAAAGAACAAGCTGAAACAGACCATGTTGTAGCAGTCAGAAAGAACAAGCTGAAACAGACCATGTTGTAGCAGTCAGAAAGAGCCAGCTGAAACAGACCATGTTGTGGCAGTCAGAAAGAACAAGCTGAAACAGACCATGTTGTAGCAGTCAGAAAGAACAAGCTGAAACTGTCCATGTTGTAGCAGTCAGAAAGAACAAGCTGAAACAGACCATGTTGTTGCAGTCAGAAAGAACAAGCTGAAACAGACCATGTTGTGGCAGTCAGAAAGAACAAGCTGAAACATACCATGTTGTAGCAGTCAGAAAGAACAAGCTGAAACAGACCATGTTGTAGCAGTCAGAAAGAACAAGCTGAAACAGACCATGTTGTGGCAGTCAGAAAGAACAAGCTGAAACAGACCATGTTGTAGCAGTCAGAAAGAGCAAGCTGAAACAGACCATGTTGTAGCAGTCAGAAAGAACAAGCTGAAACAGACCATGTTGTGGCAGTCAGAAAGAGCAAACTGAAACAGACCATGTTGTAGGAGTCAGAAAGAGCCAGCTGAAACAGAAACAACCCATGCCAACAGTCAGCTACAGAGGGTTTCCAATCTGTGATCGCCACCGGCTGCCTCTCCTCCGTAGACTCCAATCATACTGTCTTTAATCAATGCTCTCTCTAATCAACATGTCTATAATGGTCATCTTTACACACAGTCGCTTGTTTGTGCTTCCTGGACAATGATGGCCTCGGGTCCATACAGACAGGCGGTTCTACAATTAGACTGACTAACATTACCACAAGCAAGCTGTGAGCCATCGCTGGGTTTTACGACCTAACTTGTTCGGGTGCGAGGAAGGGGAGCTTGTCTTTGATTGGCCACTGGTTTGTTGACTAGGAGAAGGAGAGGAGAGATGGGAGAGGGTTTATGGGATTCCGCCAGCAGCACTCACTAACCACAGGAAGTGACCATGGGAGGACAGGAAGTAGTTGAGTGTAAACAGCCAATAAGGAGGTGGGTTCCTTCTATAAACAACAACAAGAGTCTAAGCTTCCTTCTGCATGATGTGTACATACAAGCCAGCAATGTGTAAGTGAAAAGCTGTTGATCCACTCAAATGTCTGAACAACAGGTTTACATTTTCCCACAATGGAAGTAAAGAAAGTTTGACTTATATTAGTGTTTGTCTGTGAGTACAGCAGTGAAGGCTCCTAAGAGGAGGAAGGGGAGAACCATCATCCTCAGTGAATCTCATAAAAATGAAAATAGTAAAACATTGAAAAAGTTATCCTTTTTAGATAAAACTATACTAAATATATTCAGGGTAGCATCATGTGGTAGCCGGAGGACAGTTAGCTTCCATCCTCCTCTTGGTACATTGACTATGTCCTGTGGAGATCAAAATAGGTCAGATCAACTTTGCAATAAATAACTTCAATCAGACCCTCTCTCACCCACAGGGGAGGGGGGGGGGGGACTGGTCAATGATAGAACATTCAGACATCCCTCTCCAAATTCAGCCAGAGAATGTGCCTTCGTTTTAAAAAGGCTTTTCCCGCAGAAACTCTAACACGTTCAAAAGCAACTACTGGAACAATATTTCTAACATAGAATGTTGGGAATGGTCAGAGGCGATCTGGAGACCACTGGTGACGTTTCGGGTGTTATTTTGTGATGTAATTAAAAATGTTATAAAGGAAATACAGTAACTTGGAAAGTATACTAACTATATGTGTGAAGTGTCCATCCGATGCGATGTGCATGAAATATGAAACATTATGAAAGTGTTTTTGTTAAGAGAGGGACATGATTTTAGGAACCATAAGAGATAATCGTTTCGTATAACTTTGCACAGTGACAAGTCACGCCATTGAGTGAGGTCAGCCTGACTGAACTAACTGTATAAAATGATGGGTTAAGAATGAACATATCAGACCAGAGAGACGTTGAGCTGCAGCTCACTTTTTATTTTTTCTCCCCAATTTCGTGGTATCCAATTGGTAGTTACAGTCTTGTCTCATCGCTGCAACTCCCTTACGGACTCAATAGAGGCAAAGGTTGAGAGCCGTGCGTCCTCCCGAAACACAACCCAACCAAGCCGCACTGCTTCCTGACACAATGCCCACCTAACCCGGAAGCCAGCCGCACCAATGTGTCGGGGGAAACACCATACACCTGGAGACTGTGTCAGCGTGCACTTCGCCCTGCCCGCCACAGGAGTCGCTAGTGCACGATGGGACAAGGACATCCCTGCCGGCCAAACCCTCCCCTAACCCGGACGACGCTGGGCCCATTGTGCGCTGCCCCATGGGTCTCCCGGTCACGGCCGCCTGCAACAGAGCCTGGACTCGAACCCAGAATCTCTAGTGGCACAGCTAGCACTGCGATGCTTTGAATCTCAACACGAGGTAGAGACGATAAAGTCAACTCCCGGACAATCACTGGTACGGCTGATTAGCTGTCCTAAGTAAAGTATCTAGAAAAATTTATTTAAGTGGGACCATTCCATTACTCTGTTCAAATCATCATATTATGCTACTCTCATCACCCCACTGGGAACCATCGACACAGCTGGCTAGACTATCTTCAAAGAAGCATCTTCCAGTGCAAATGGAATTAGAATAAAATCTGTAGTTCTGTTCAGGACTACACAATAAATCACCGGATGCCGGACGGCTGCCGGATACCGAACGACTGCAGAAAGGAACAACAGTAAAAGACGGGTGGGGACGTCTTTTCAGAGCCTTACAAACGTGTCGCGAAAAGGCTCAAACAACCCCCTTTCCATGAAGGCCCAGTTAGGAGAGATACATGGCAAACCAAGGCATTTCCACGTAAATAGCTTCATGATTTCTTACTCCAAGCAGGCGGCGGTTTGTGCACAAAGCATAAGTGAGAGTAGTTTCTAAATGTACCACCGTTAAGTGCTTCTGTCCCTCTCTCTCTTTCTCGCCCTCTCCATGTCTTTTGTAACAAGCAGCCATATTGTTGTCAGTCCGCTAGGGACCTGTTTCTAATGTATTAAGTGTGTATGTTTATTCTGTGTTATCAAGGGGTGGCAGGTAGCCTAGTGGATAGAGCATTGGACCATTAATGGATGTCGATTATGGCAGCCCTTCACACCTTTCTGATTCAGAGGGTTTGGGTTAAATGCAGAAGATGCATTCAGTTGTACAACTGACTAGGTACCCCCATTTAGCTAGCTAAACCAATTTGTGTAGTACTGAACCATAAGCAAGGCTAGGGTTTTTGCAGATGCAAGGAGGTTACGACTATTCAGAATGATATGATTAATAAGTTGACTGTTTATGGATGTAATATGTAAAGACCTTTAGAGTTTAATTTGGGAGATGATAACTTTAAAGAACCGCTCTTGTGGTGCCCCAAATCCTAATGAATTGTTACATGATTCATTTAATTTAATCGAGTAACAATTATACATAGTTAGTTGATTAGATAAATAACAGTCATCCGATTAATGAAAGTAAAGTCACGACAACTTCAATACATAACCTCTTGGTTCCATAGACTTATACAGTAACTATGACAACTTCCAACCTATCAGAGCTCTTGCAGCATGAACTGACATGTTGCCCACCCAATCAAATGATCAGAGAATTAATCTAGTACTGAAGCATAAGCTACAGCTAGCTAGCACTGCAGTGCATAAAATGTGGTGAGTAGTTGACTTAAAGGGAAAGACAATAGTTGAACAGTTTTCAACAAATTAATTTCTTAAAAAATGAAGAAGCAAGAGAGATATATATAGAGAGAGATTTTGTCTTTTTTTTTTTTTAGTTACTCAAACACCCGGCTCCAACAGAAGGATGCTATGTTAGCTAGCTGGCTATGACTATCCAACACAACACTGGAACTCGTCAAATTCAAGGTAATCTTTTGGTTTTATTAATTTATTTCCACCGGGGCCCCGCCGGTGTAACTGCTTCACTGGGTTTACTAACACATTCGTTCTATTACCTATGTTGACTAGGACGTTACTTTAGCTAATATGGGGACAACGATGTAGGCTGTGTGTAGCGGTTATGGTTTGGAAAGATTTTTTTGCCTGGTCACATACAGCTGAGGTGTTGTTCATTGAAGCCCACAAACGAAGGGAAATGGTGAGAGGAGACTGCATAGAGGCTACAATGAAGACAACATGGCTGCTATGAAAGTGAACTGTGTTTATGTGTGATTAGGGGTCTATTCATTCCGCCGATTCTGATCGAAAACATTTCTTAAACAGAAGCAAACAAAACATGGATAAGAGTTCCTGAATTTGTCCAATAGAAACTCTTGTTTGCAACTGTTGGACTAATGATCACACCCTAGATAAGCTAGATGCAGGCAAGAGTTTGTGAGGCCGTATTGGATGTGTCACTGTCTGTCCACGTGTCACTGTCTGTCATCTCAAATGTTTCTCTCAACCTGTGTGCACCTACGTTGTAAACTTTCATTCATAGACTAGGTTGTAGCAACCTCGTGATGAGTACAGGGAAAATGGCAGTATCATGTAGTAGCCTAAACCTATCGCTGTTACATTTAACTGGGTGAATGGAATATGAATGACAGTCATCCAACATGCTGTAATAGAAACAAGGCCATGCTCATGAAAAAAATAAATGGTCCTCCCTCATCATAAACGTCACTGACCACCACTTGAGTACAGTATCTGTCCGTGTCATTGTTTAACCATACGTCACTGTGCCAGCTTCTAAAAAGCATGTCCTTGTCAAACAGGAATTATTTATACCCAAACAAGCTAGCGGAGCTCCAGCATCACACCTCCAAAACAAACACAGCCCCTATGTGTGTGTCCTACCGTGGAAATACACCTCAAGGTGGTAACAACATGCTGGCCCCAAACCATGCCCGAGCCAAGAATTTATCAGAACAGATCCAGGGACGCATGATGAAATCAATGGGAGTATGGGAAAATACCAGACTCCCACTGCAATCACATAGACAAATACACCTCTCCCTGTCACCTCCCCCAAGCATGACCAGACATACAGTACAGTATGATCAGTGGTGCATGTTGTCTCTCTGTGCCTGACAGCACCTGTTTCACACTTCCCTCACCTGCGTTATACAGTATTACCGTGCCCCCATTACATCACTGTTACAGTGCGTCAACCTGCAACTTGACCAATCTCTGACAGAAAGTGTCTGGTCTGTCACTCTGTCTGACATGCCGACTGATACAACGAACGTCAGACTGTGACTAATTGACTTAGTATCTGACTGACTGGCTACGACATGATTGATTGACTGTAAGGAAATTGTGAATTCATTTGACATGTCGCTCAGAGACACACACCTATCAGGCTGAGTGTAGATCAGAATAATGTCATGTTTGTGTGAGATCAGACTGCAAGAGGAGGAGTAGAGGGGAGGCATGCAATACTTACACATGTTTAAACACATGCACAAACAGGTACAATACCCAAGGCTTTTACAAGTGACAGGAAGTGTAGATATGGGCCAAAATCCCCATGATCCAGTTGTTAATGATGATCTCTATCGCTGCAGAATAATGTCGACCCTGTGGTATCTGTATGTACCCTAGCAAAGTAACGGGTCATTCATTATACACACAGTTATACATCGATTTTGTTCACCAAGGATTTCGAATAACAACAATGAGCTCTTTTTTTAGGCAAGTTGACATCCATTTGAAGTTCTATGGTAAGTTTACGGCAAGGGGCTGCATTAACAGCTTACATGATTCCAGTATACAAACAACCCCAGCAAGATAGCCGAATGTTTATGTTTGACATCATCACATCAGATCGCCGGATGAGATAAACCAGTGAGCGTGATAAACTTCCATCAACAGATTCATGTGAAGCCCTCAAACTGAGGGTTATAGTAAAAAAACAGGTTCATTGAGTTAGCCAGCTAACTTGTCTAAATGTTCTGAAATAACTTGGTATTTTTTTTAGAAAGATAAGCTTCAAATGAGCATGGTCTCTTTAACTCAACAACACATATCTGAGTTTTGTTTTGTTTTTACTCATTGAACTTGCTTTGTAGTATACCCCTCAGGTGTGTGCACACAAACCACACCAAACTAAACACACGCAGAGACAGTACACACATGTAGGCCTACACATGCGCACAAGCTCTACCTGAAATTAGCACTTTGGATCACGTTTTTAAGGAAACACCTCAAACATCTCCGACCCGTCCATCTGAGGGCAAGCGAGCTGATATAATACAGGTAAACCTGGTGTTAGGGCTGGAAAATGCCAGTGCGGGAGTTTTTACATGACGAAATTGCAAACTAACGTGCTTTTGACACTAGAGCCGCTTTAACACCAGCCGAAAATAGAGACCTTAATCAGATCCGTTTCCACATGAAGGAGCATGTAGGTCAAACCTCCAGTCAGGTTTAGAACCAGAGTTAACCCATTTACCTGACCCACATCACAGGCTGACTTAACACCATGCAGTCCCACTCTGAGAACCTCATTCACCCCACACACACCCTAAACTCTCAACACACACAAAACTCATATACAACCTAACCTCTCAACACACACAAAACTCATATACAACCTAACTTCTCAACACACACAAAACTCATATACAACCTAACCTCTCAACACACACAAAACTCATATACAACCTAACCTCTCAACACACACAAACTCATATACACCCTAACTCCTCAACACACACAAAACTCATATACAACCTAACCTCTCAACACACACAAAACTCATATACAACCTAACTTCTCAACACATACAAAACTCATATACACCCTAACCTCTCAACACACACAAAACTCATATACAACCTAACTTCTCAACACACACAAAACTCATATACAACCTAACCTCTCAACACACACAAAACTCATATACACCCTAACCTCTCAACACACACACAACTCATATACAACCTAACTTCTCAACACACACAAAACTCATATACAACCTAACTTCTCAACACACACATGACTCATACAACTCTCCCTAATCCCTCCCCCCCTGGTTTGGCTGAGTGCTCCTCCTCAGTAGAGAGCTGCCCAACTTTCCATGGACATTTCATAACCCCCTTGATTCAGCTCCTAGCTCAGATCCTTTGAGGTGCTTTATTGGCAGAAGTAGTCCCTGACATTTTTCGTATAGACAACAAAGGAAAACAGAGAAGCCCTTTTTTTTAATCAACTTCCATTCCTTGTCTATTTCCTTGTCCCACTTCAATTTCTCTCTGTCTTTGTTCTCCTAGACTTCCAAATGTATTTTCAACCTCACCATCTTCCTCTCTTTCACCTCCCTCCGTCTGTACCCTACCACCTCCCTCTCTTTATGGTTCTAATTGCACACACTCCATATAAAACACAACCAGACTATTTTCTTCCCCCCCCCCTTTAAACGCTGCACAGAGCGTGTGGCTCATTCCAACTAGACTAACAGTTCAGGGCTGCTCCAGCTACAATCACCCCCTTCTTTATGTCACTCCCTCTCTCTGTCTGTCCATCTCTCTCTCTCTCATCTGTGGAGACATTTCACATATATAATAGAATAACAGGTGAGGAGTACAGAGAATGAACAGTGAGCTCTCTATCTCTCTCCCTCCCCTATCTCTCTCCCTCCCCTGTCTCTCTCCCTCCCCTGTCTCTCTCCCTCCCCTGTCTCTCTCTATCTCTCTCCCTCCCCTGTCTCTCTCTATTTCTCCCTCCCCTGTCTCTCTCTATCTATCTCTCTCCCTTCCCGCTCTCTCCCCCTCCCCTGTCTCTCTCTCCCTCCCCTGTCTCTCTCTCCCTCCCCTGTCTCTCTCTATCTCTCGCTCTCCCCGCTCTCTCCCCCTCCCCTGTCTCTCTCTCTCTCCCTCCCCTCTCTCCCTCTCCGCTCTCTCTCTCCCTCCCCTCTCTCTCTCTCCCTCCCCTGTCTCTCTCTCCCTCCCCTGTCTCGCTCTATCTCTCGCCCTCCCCTGTCTCTCTCTATCTCTCTCCCTACCCTGTATCTCTCTCTCTCCCTCCCCTGTCTCTCTCTATCTCTCTCCCTCCCCGCTCTCTCCCCCTCCCGTCTCTATCTCTCTCCCAAGTCTCTCTCTCCCTCCCCTGTCTCTCTCAGTCTCTCTCTCTCCCTCCCCTGTCTCTCTCTATCTGTCTCCCTCCCCGCTCTCTCTCCCTCCCCTGTCTCTCTCTCTCTCCCTCCCCTGTCTCTCTCTATCTCTCTCCCTCCCCTGTCTCTCTCTCTTTCTCCCTCCCCTGTCTCTCTCTCTCTCTCTCTCCCGTCTCTCTCTATCTCTCTCCCTCCCCGCTCTCTCCCCCTCCCCTGTCTCTCTCTCTCTCTCTCTCTCCCTCCCCTGTCTCTCTCTCTCTCTCTCTCCCTCTCCTGTCTCTCTCTATCTCTCTCCCTCCCCGCTCTCTCCCCCTCCCCTGTCTCTCTCTCTCTCTCCCTCCCCTGTCTCTCTCTCTCCCTCCCCTGTCTCTCTCTATCTCTCTCCCTCCCCTGTCTCTCTCTCTTTCTCCCTCCCCTGTCTCTCTCTCTCTCTCTCTCCCGTCTCTCTCTATCTCTCTCCCTCCCCGCTCTCTCCCCCTCCCCTGTCTCTCTCTCTCTCTCTCTCCCTCCCCTGTCTCTCTCTCTCTCTCTCTCCCTCTCCTGTCTCTCTCTATCTCTCTCCCTCCCCGCTCTCTCCCCCTCCCCTGTCTCTCTCTCTCTCCCTCCCCTCTCTCTCTCTCCCTCCCCTGTCTCGCTCTATCTCTCGCCCTCCCCTGTCTCTCTCTCTCCCTCCCCTGTCTCTTTCTCTCCTTCCCCTGTCTTTCTTTCTCTCTCTCTCACTCTCTCTCTCTTTCTCTCTCTTTCTCTCTCTTTTCCCCCTGTCTCCCTCTCTCTCTATCCCTCCCCTGTCTCCCTCGCTCTCTCTCTCTCTCCCTCCCCTGTCTCCCTCTCTCTCTCCCTCCCCTGTCTCCCTCTTTCTGTCCGGTGAGACGGAGTGTTTATCTTTATCGCAGGAAGGCTCAAGACATTCTTCCTGGGATTGGAATGGGAAAGACATCGCCATCAAGCGAGATTAGCAGCAGGAGTGGAGAGGAAGAAGGAGAAAGAGGAGGTGAACCAGAGAAAGAGAGAGGAAGGGAGGGGCTAGAAACCAGAGAACCCAGTGAAGGACCTGGTACTACTGTTCCTTCCTGACGGACACTATTGCGCTAACTAATCCAGCAGACCCCAAAAGTGGCACCACACAACTGGCCTATATAAGCGTACCTAGTCTTTCACCACTAACACACCACGGACACAACCCACAATAAAGCAACGGCACTGGACTACTGTCATCCCTACATCAACTCACACTACAACTCCTTGCAAACTCACAGACCCTACCACCCTTAGTAAAGCACTCATTTGCCTGCAGTCCTCCTCTTCAGACAAACCACTTCCCAGAGCCTTCGGTGAATGAATGGGTTTCTATCTCTGCCTCTCTGTGTCCTATAAACCACACATCCATACTCCAACACATGCTTTTAACATTAACTGGGTGAGTGGCTGGCAAAGCAGACAGAAAGAAAGGAAAAGCATTCCTGGCTCTGCTTCTCTATCATTTGTGTCTCTCCTTATTCTGCACTCCCTCATTCCCTCTCTCAATTCAACCCTTCGGTTTGAATGGTTTTTCCAGAAGATTTTGTTCTTAGCTCGTGAAGTTTTACAACAATGGCAACACTGTATTTCATTAAAGCAGTGAGGTAAGCACGAAGCAACAGTGGCTGTGCTAATGTGGTGTGTGCTCATTGTTCTCTCTCTAATGATCTGAACATGACAGAGAGTTAATGAAAAGCATCTTGCTCGTTGCTGCTCACCCTCTCCTGGCTTCCCCTCTTCCTTCTCTCCCTTCTCTCGCTCTCCATAAACAATTACTTCCACCGAAGTGAGTTAAAAAAAATATATATATTTTTGTTTTAAAAGGTTGTTAGTACCTTCAGTGATGCGGTCCAGGTGAGTGTGTCTGTCTGCGCCTCAGGTAGTCCCCAGGAGGTGTGTGTGTGTGTGTGGTTGTTTCTGTGCCGGTCTGCCAGGTAGCAGAGCAGCATATATAGAGCAGCCAGCAGCCAGACAGTGACAGACTCAGCCAGCCTCCCTCCCTCTCTCTTTCTCTCTCTCTCTCTAACTGCATGAGTCAGCCAGAGCCTGTCTGAGAACCACCTCTTTCACAATAAAAGCTTGGCAACATGGGCCACTGATCGAGAACTTCCCTTTCAGAACAGGACTCCAAGAACAACAACAACTATTTTTGAGTCAGAGAGAAGAGACTGAAAGTGAGAGAGAAAGAGAGAGATTGTGAAAGAATGCGACAGCTCAAGGTAGACTCCCAGATCGTATTACATTCGGGTACCTGACGTATGTTTATCTTATTGTTATTTCGGACTAAGATCTGATGTATAATGTTCCCACTGATTCATGGGAAATTAAGTTCCTGAATCAGAGAAGAAATTCATCAAACTTCTCTCTTCCTCGGATAAGATACAATTAGGAAGGGAATCTCCGTTGTAAAGTCTCTGTTGTGACTTTATACTGGCAGGAAATAGAATCCATATTATGTTATGTGTACTATAGTTGTCATGGGTGGCACACAGAAACAGTCTCTGCTGTGCTTTTCATATGTTTACAGAGCAGAGTTAGCATTAGCTACATGCCAGCCACATAACAACCAAGTAGTCTGTGCTTTCTATAACTGACAACCATGGCACGTAGCCACAGCAGTCTATCTAGGAACTAGGATTAGTTCGAGCGGTGGATCACACTGAAAAGGCCACACAATCCATTACAGACTAACAATCCCCCCCCCCCCCCCCCCACACACAGATCTGGAACACGTCAACAGTTTTTTCCCCCCAGAGATTTTGACCTTCAATTTTGGGAGGCAGACATACATTTTTGGTGCATTTATCAGTTCTGTTTTGGTGTGTAATGTCTATTTGTAGGTCGGCCTGTGTTCTCCATCTCATCTGCTCTGCTGTTGTCTCTCAGTGGCTGGAGATGAGTCCCAGAGGAGAGATACAGGGGTGAGAGGGTGGGGTAGGGGTCAGGGGTAGGGGGTGGGGAACATGGGGGCGAGGGAATGTTCAGTTCCTCTCTCATGAGGGCTCAGTCATCTCCCCAGTGTCGAGTCACACCGCTCACGGCCGAGTCAGCTTCTATGTATCTCACTCTCCTGCTTATGGAAGACAGGTTCAACCACTGTGTGAGTAGTATAGTGTTGTAACGGCGATGGATGTATGCAATCATTTTGCTGACGTTACAGTATATCACAGACACCCTGTAATTAATGCCACTCTGCTCGCTGTAAAGAGGAAGTTATGTCTACGTTTCCTGGGTGTCAGGACGTGCATCTGAGCGCATCTGGGTACCAGAACCCCCCCCCCCCCCCCCCCCCCCCCGCACGCAAACAAGGGCAGGGATCTGGACAGCAGCTTTAATCAAAGGCTGATTGACTTCATGCGGAAACAATGTGATTCTCAAAAGAGTATATGTTTAGAATGCCATTCCCTCTGGGAAACAGCCCCTGCTCTCAACAGGCCATCACTAAGACCTCTGTTTCCATGCTGTCAACTTATTCTCTCTCTCTCTCTCTCTCTCTCTCTCTCTCTCTCTCTCTCTCTCTCTCTCTCTCTCTCTCTCTCTCTCTCTCTCTCTCTCTCTCTCTCTCTCTCTCTCTCTCTCTCTCTCTCTCTCTCTCTCTCTCTCTCTCTCTCTCTCTCTCTCTCTCTCTCTCTCTCTCTCTCTCTCTCTCTCTCTCTCTCTCTCTCTCTCTCTCTCTCTCTCTCTCTCTCTCTCTCTCTCTCTCTCTCTCTCTCTCTCTCTCTCTCTCTCTCTCTCTGTTATAGGGCTAAAAAGATTGGAGAAGTGGTTTACCCATACATCTCTGTTTTGGATAGATAACTCTGTGTTGTTCTTTGTTATAGGGCCAAAAAGATTGGAGAAGTGGTTTACCCATACATCTCTGTTTTGGATAGATAACTCTGTGTTGTTTATTGTTTTCCAATTTTCCCAGAAGTGGTTAGAGTCATGGATTCTGCAGTTACATTGAGCTGATTTCTGTTCCTTCTTTTTCCGTAGTGTATTTCTGTATTGTTTTAGTGATTCATCATAGTGAAGGCGAAGGTTTTCTGGGTCTCTATGTTTTTGGTTGGATAGGTTTCTCAATTTCTTTCTTAGGTGTTTGCATTCTTCATCAAACCATTTGTCATTGTTGTTCATTTTCTTCCGTTTTATGTTAAATATTTTTAGATTTGATAGGGAAGCTGAGAGGTCAAATATACTGTTTAGGTTTTCTACTGACAAGTTTACACCTTCACTACTACAGTGAAACGTTTTGTCCAGGAAGTTGTCTAAAAGGGATTGAATTTGTTGTTGCCTAATTGTTTTTTGGTAGGTTTCCACACTACTTTCCTTCCATCTGTAGCATTTCTTGATATTATTCAGACCCTTTGGCTTTGATGCCTCATGATTGAGTACTGCACTGTTCATGTAGACTGTGATTTTGCTGTGATCTGATAGGGTTGTCAGTGGGCTGACTGTGAACTCCCTGAGAGACTCTGGGTTGAGGTCAGTGATAAAGTAGTCTTCAGTACTACTGCCAAAAGATTAGCTATAGGTGTACCTACCATAGGAGTCCCCTCAAAGCCTACCACTGACTATGTACATACTCAGTGTGCCACGGAGCTGCAGGAGTTGTTGTTATGTTGTTGTAGTTGTGCCTAGGGGGGCATATAGGGGAGGGAATGCTGGGCAGGTAAGTGTTTGTCCCCCTGTGTGCTGAGGGTTTCAGGTTCTTGTCCAGTTCTGGCATTTAGGTTGCCACAGACTAGTACATGTCCCTGGGCCTGGAAATTATTGATTTCCCCCTCCAGGATGGAGAAGCTGTCTTCATTAAAGTATGGGGATTCTAGTGGAGGGATATAGGATATAGGTAGCACACAGGACATTTTTCTCTGTTAATGATAATTTCCTTTGGAATTTTTAGCCAAATGTAAAATGTTCCTGTTTTGATTAATTTAATGGAGTGAGTTAAGTCTGCTCTATAGCAAATTAGCATACCCCCTAAGTCTCCTCCCTGTTTCACACCTGGTAGTTTGGTGGATGGGACTACCAGCTCTCTGTATCCTAGAGGGCAACCAGTGGGTCCATCTCTTCTATACCAGGTTTCTTGTAGGATGACAATGTCTGTATTTCTGATTTCTTTGGTGAAGTCCAGGTGCCTGCTCTTTAGGCCAAAGGCAGGTGACCTCAAGCCTTGGATATTCCAGGATGAGATAGTGAAGGTTTTGTGTTCCATAAAGAGTCCAATGTTGTTAGTCGTGTGGTTTGGCGAGCAGAGCCTGCTGTGTGAGCAGAGTCTGCTGAGCATCTGGTACATGCCATTGCCTTTGGCTGGTGTAAGAGTGGGGGTTGGGCCTGTTTGCCTGCTCACGTATATGTGTGACATTCATGTTGAGGGCCTCTTTGCAGGAATGGGGTGCATGGCGTGGGCAGGAGGGGCATAGGTCAGATCTGAGTGAGCCTAAATGGGGTGTGGGCATGGTTGACTTGGGGGGGGTGTTGATTGGTTGGGGTGGTGGTGTGGATGTGGCTAGTGGTGCTGTGGTGTGGATGTAGGTCCTCTCTGTGTAGGTCCGGGGGGGCGGGGTGGGCGAGTGTCTCTCTGGACTGGGCGGGGTGGCTGTTGATCTGTTGCTCCTGTGTGAGGTGTTGGAGCTGCAGTTGAGGGCGATGTCCTTTAGGGTCCAGGCGAAGGTGGGCACTGCTGCCTTGTACAGGTGGACCTGGTCGTAAAGGCTGTTCAAGTCCAGGGTGGAGTGGAGGGCCAGGTAAACTTTTGGTTTTGAGGCACAGTCACGGGAAATACTTACGTTTAACTTGTGTATGGTAGCAGGGTGGCAGTATTTTTGTGGTAGCAGAGTGGAGATAACCACTTGTGTGTTGGGGAAAGTAGGAAGCTTTTTCAATCACTCCCATGAGTGCTGTGGCCACCCTTTCCTGCTGTGTTCTCAGGTCGTTTGTGCCTGTGTGTATTGTTATGTGGCTGGGTGACCTTAGTTGGTCCTCAGACAGAAGGTTTAGGACGCGTTGAGTGTTTGGACACCAGAGTTTAGACACTGTGTTTGGGAAAAAGTAAATTTTCTTGTACATATTTCCTGTTTGAGTCCATAAGAAGTACTATCTGTGGCTTGTGTATGTCCTCAGTGGGTGTGTGGGGGTCGTCAGGAGGGCTATCAGGGTAGCTGATGGGGGGGCTGTTCAGAGGGGGTGGGATCCCCTGGGCTTGGGGGTCTTCATTTGTCTGTCCTGCTGTGATGTCGAGGCTATGGTCAGGGTCTGGGGTAGACTGTTCTGCTGTGGTGTCGAGACTTTGGTCAGTGTGAGGTGGGCTGTTCTGCTGGCTTCTCTGCGGGGGTGGCCGGCTATCTAATGGGTTGTTCTCTGTCACACTTCATTGTTCTCACCTTCTACTCCAGCACTCTGATCCTCTCCTGTTGATGTTGTCTCACCACAGTCCAGAGTGTAGATATGTCTCTCTCCACCCTCAGCTCTGGTTGAGGGAGGTATTGTTGAGCTGGACTATGTTGTGTGCTGACTGGAGTGTGTTCACCTACAGTTCCAACTCCACCTGCCTTATCCTTCATTTCAATGAGGGAGTAGTAGTGGGAGGTTGACTTTCCGCTTGGGGTTGCTCGTCTGTGGGGTTGTATAATGAAGAGGTCGGGTCTGACACGCTCGGGATGTGGGGGTACCTTTCTCAAGTGAGAGCTTATCCTGCTGAGCTTTCTCTTTGATTATGTGAAAGTCCAGCTGAAACAGTTTGGGGTTGTCCTGTACAATTACTGTTCCAGACTTGTACAGGTTGACATTGAGTTCCTCATTCTCTAGTATCCTGGAGTTTCCACCCATCGCTTACCCCCCCCCCCCCTTAACAGAGGGGTAGTGTGTTTATATAGCACTGCACCATGCCAGGGGATGGTCTGTGTTTATATAGCACTGCACCATGCCAGGGGATGGTCTGTGTTTATATAGCACTGCACCATGCCAGGGGATGGTCTGTGTTTATATAGCACTGCACCATGCCAGGGGATGGTCTGTGTTTATATAGCACTGCACCATGCCAGGGGATGGTCTGTGTTTATATAGCACTGCACCATGCCAGGGGATGGTCTGTGTTTATATAGCACTGCACCATGCCAGGGGATGGTCTGTGTTTATATAGCACTGCACCATGCCAGGGGATGGTCTGTGTTTATATAGCACTGCACCATGCCAGGGGATGGTCTGTGTTTATATAGCACTGCACCATGCCAGGGGATGGTCTGTGTTTATATAGCACTGCACCATGCCAGGGGATGGTCTGTGTTTATATAGCACTGCACCATGCCAGGGGATGGTCTGTGTGGAATATTAAGTTGCTTATGTTCCCATTTTTCTAATAGTCAGCTAAAAGTGTCTCTTGATTTTCCATAAGGAGCTTATTTTTGTACTCTTTTGGTGCCTTCTCATTTTTTTACATCCAGAGGAAACTGGATTGTAGTGACCTCTGAACAGAGGGAGGGGACTTTAAAGGTCTCTGCATTTGGGTGGGGTAGGCTGTGAAACTCTCCTGCCATTGTTGCACTCAATGGCTTTGACACCTCTCACTTCACACCTCAGTGCTAATTGAAGTTGCAGTCAGGTCTGTTTTGTCCTAGCAAGTTTGGTAGCCTTAACTTAGCATTAAGTCCTTATAAAGTAAATATATAATTGTAATGTATTTTTCTTCTTGGCTTTAAAAGTAGCTTCAGACTCAACATTACTCACTCAGTTCCAGGTTGGATGGTGTTTTCAGGTTTCTGGTGTTTGTTTCACCACTCTCTCTCACCACTCTCTCTCACCACTCTCTCTCACCACTCTCTCGCTCTCTCTCCACTGTCTATCTCACCACTCTCTTTCACCACTCTCTCTCTGCTCACCCTTATCCCTTTCTTCCATGCCCCTGCTGTGTTGTAAAGGCCAGCTCTAACCAATCAATCAATCAATCAACCATTCAATCAATCAATCAAATATATTTATTAAGCACTTTTTACATCAGCAGATGTCACAAAGTGCTATACAGAAATCCAACCTAAAACCCCAAACAGTAAACAATGCAGATGTAGCAGCACAGTAGCTTGGAAAAACTCCCTAGAAAGGCAGGAACCTAGGAAGAAACCTAGAGAGGAACAAGGCTCTGAGGGGTGGCCAGTCCTCTTCTGGAGATTATAACAGTACATGGCCAAGATGTTCAAATGTTCATAGATGACCAGCAGGGTCAGATAATAATATTAATCACAGTGGTTGTAGAGGGTGCAACAGGAGTAAATGTCAGTTAGCTTTTCATAACAACTATCTTCCTTATTTGGAAACCTGCTCCATTCCCTGCAGGTCACTCTAACCCAACTGGCCAATCCAGTGTCAAGCCACAGCTCTTTCAGCCAATCCTTCTGCTCGCCATGTCCTTTTAAGGACTGCCCACCTCCGGGGAAGTCTGGGGGTTGTTGAGGAACGATCTGCCTCCCTGCTTTCTATACTTAGTATCCTCTACTTTTACTCAATCTTTATCTTTCAAGAAAACTCCCTCTCTCTTTCTCTGGCTAGTTCTTTTTGTAGACACCCATTCACACTCCAGGTTCACATTTAGAGCAACAAATGTAGCCACTCAGAGAGCTGATAAACAACAACATTCTCACTTTGGTTTTTTTTAACAACATTGGCATGACATTAATGAAATACCTCAAGTTGCAAATGAACGTCAGGACTGTCCTGAGCTTGCCAGGTAGCTGACAGTGAAGAAACAGAGTGTTCTGTGTATAAACTCAGTTCCATATGTGTCTCTTTAACATACATGTTTCCCAGCTTTCCAGAAAACCACACACAAAGCCTCTACAAGAAAGTGATTGCTAATACACCATTAGAGAGTTAATGAGTTACACCTCATAAACACAAGGCCTCTGTTGTGAGTACAGCTCTGAGTCACAGCACAGATATGTGACAAAGCCTGGCAGCCAGCGCAACAAGGCTCTGAACGCAATACAACCACAACCATAGAGCAGTACGGTCCCACAAACACGACCCTGAATGTAACACAACCAAAGACACAAGACAAAGAGCAATACGACACACAGACACAACCCTGAATGTAACACAACCAAAGACACAAGACAAAGAGCAATACGGCACACAGACACGACCCTGAATGTAACACAACCAAAGACATAAGACAAAGAGCAATACGGCACACAGACACGACCCTGAATGTAACACAACCAAAGACATAAGACAAAGAGCAATACGACACACAGACACGACCCTGAATGTAACACAACCAAAGACACAAGACAAAGAGCAATACGGCACACAGACACGACCCCGAACGCAAGAGGTCGCAAGATCAACACAAAGCTCTGAATTTGACAGGCACGAACCATAGCTTCAACAATACCACATACGTATATTAAACACGTTGTTTAAGTCTACTGTATAAGCACGGTTGGAGAAGTAATGAACATTCCAAAGCATCAAAATCCAATCTGAGATTTACTCTTGAGTACAAAAAAACAAACAGTATCCAGGCACCTCTGTAAACAGTTTATGTGTATTTGTGTATGTGTGTATTTGTGTATATGTGTGTATGTGTGTATGTGTGTATATGTGTGTATGTGTGTATTTATCCACTGTTACCCTGACGATGATGACCTCAGAGAGGGTTAAAAAGGTTGAGGAGTGGGACATAATCATTTAATCTCTGTGGTATGACAATTATGCAGCTGGCATGGGTTTGAATGGCACTGGGTCAATACATAAGCAATATATAGCAAATGAAAGGGGATTAGTAGCTTCCTCATCTCTACCACTCTGCAGGCTTAACACACATACACACATGGTGTCACCTACAGCCAAGCAGGCTGTTGTTCTAAGCTCCAGCATGTTTGGGATTGTTAGCCCAGTGTGTGTGCGTGACACACATTTTAGTCAGGAATAGAGTTCCCTGAAGCCATGAGGGGGAGGGTTACCACATGGTGAGGTTGTGACCCCATACGCAGCCATTTACTAGCAGCATTTTAACATAATAGTCACCTTTGACCTCTGACCCCTAAAATATAATTGTTGTACCCTGTCTGCCATGTGGCTCCAGCAGAGCCGACACCTTTCACTTCCTGCTCCCTGGACACAAAAGGACAGAACATGACTTTGTATTGTTCTGTGATTTCAGCTGTTTACAAAACCAAATACTCTCTCTCTCCCTCTCCCTCTCTCTCATTGTGACTCAGTGTGCTTGTGGTAGGTCTCTCAGGGTGGAGGCTGTGACAGATCAGTCTGGAACAGTGAGGATTAACACAGCTGTCTGAACACGATGACCCTCTCACCCTAACCCTGCGGGGGTTCTGAGAGGCACCACAGCATCACTTCCTCGTCACCGTGACGACAGACCCACTTTGCCACATCATGATCTCATGATCAACAGCCTGTTTTTAGACTCACCAGAAGGAACTCAACTTGAACCAGAACTCAACCACATTTCAAGTAGTCCCCAATCAAGGACTGCGTTGTGAAGGTTAATGGTTTTGTTATGTAATGTTTTTAAGTTTAGATTGTGAGCGGGTTATGACAAGGCAAAGTTGAGGTTGTGTAAACTGCTGATCTGTGCTTGACTCCTCTGCTTTTCACGATCTGTAATCCTCACATAATCTGGAGCAATCAGGAAAATGGAGTCAGGTGGAGATTCTCACAGAGGCTTTGCCAGCGAGGGCTCAGCGGTAGATGAAAAGAAGGTCGTTTCTAAAATGGATACGTGCAAGATAACTATTTCAACTGTCATGTTTTGATTCCCTGTCTTATGAAACAGTGATTAAGATATCAAATGTTTGCAGGATAATTGCTGCTTGTGTGTTTGACGACGCCCACCCACAGATTATATCCCAACACATAATCTAACGTTGTGCGACCGTGATCACAGTCAGTACCACAGTCCCACCTCACTGCCTCCTTCACTGGACTCTTCGCTATGATCCTCTCCTCCAAAACCTCACATGACAGGGGTTTGGACTTCCCCTTCAGAGGCGGCCGCTTGAAAAGAATGTCCTTGGTGTTTCTGTACAAATACATACGGTGTCATTATCTTTTGTAGACTTTGTTGGCATGTGAAAATAGTCCATGTTGACAGTAATCGACAGCACGGGAGTTAAGAAATTGAAGATGTGCCACACGGAATGTCAGGGAAAATCTGAGACAACAGCTCCACTAACTGACTATCTGAATGCCTCTCCCACACAGTGTTTTTAGCTCTTACTAGCAAGGATATGGCATAATCCACAGCAGATGCAAACTGTTCATGTGAAATGTCACGCCGTAGCATGTATTAATACTAGAAAGCTGATACTAGACACCAATACCACTCACACTCCATCCGTCACAATGGACAGTACACATGCGACACACACACACACACACACAGAGCAGATTGACAACTTCCAGATCACTCCAGTGTGTGTCTTTATATGTGGTCACATGTGTCCCTTAAGACCCCTGGTGAGCCTGAACCCTAAACCAGTACTGAGCATACAGACTCTCTACAAAATTGCAGCCCAGGTACCTCAAACTGATATCATAGCTCCCAGCTAAGTGATTTATGACCTGCCTCATGGCATAGCTACATACCCAACATTTACAGCTTAATACCCTTATACACTGCCGCAAGCCCTTGAGACCAAAAACCGACTCTCTCTCTCTCTCTTTTGGCTTTACTAGCATGGGAAACATATGTTAACATTGCCAAAGGAAGTGAGGTAGATGATATACGAAAGTGAAATAAACAATAAAAATGAACAGTAACCATTACACTCACAAAAGTTCCAAAAGAATAAAGACATTTCAAATGTCATATTATGACTATATACAGTGTTGTAACAATGTAACAATGTTTAAAGTACAAAAGGGGAAATAAATAAGCATAAATATGGGTTGTATTTACAATGGTGTTTGTTCTACACTGGTTGACCTTTTCTTGTGGCAACAGGTCACAAATCTTGCTGCTGTGATGGCACACTGTGGTATTTCACCCAGTAGATATGGGAGTTTATCAAAATCAGGTCACAAAATCTAACATGGCCATACATTGGACAGGAGGTTAGGAAGTGCAGCTCAGTTTCCACCTCATTTTGTGGGCAGTGTGCACATAGCCTGTCTTCTCTTGAGAGCCAGGTCTGCCTACGGCGGCCTTTCTCAATAGCAAGGCTATGCTCACTGAGTCTGTACATAGTCAAAGCTTTCCTTAAGTTTGGGTCAGTCACAGTGGTCAGGTATTCTGCCACTGTATACTCTCTGTTTAGGGCCAAATATCATTCAAGTATGCTCAGTTTTTTTGTTAATTATTTTCAATGAGTCAAGTAATTATCTTTTTGTTTTCTCATGATTTGGTTGGGTCTACTTGTGTTGCTGTCCTGTAGCTCTGTGGGGTGTGTTTGTGTTTGTGAACAGAGCCCCAGGACCAGCTTGCTTAGGGGACTCTTCTCCAGGTTCATCTCTCTGTAGGTGATAGCTTTGTTATGGAAGGTTTGGGAATCGCTTCCTTTTAGGTGGTTGTAGAATTGAACGGCTCTTTTCTGGATTTTGATAATTAGTGGGTATCGGCCTAATTCTGCTCTGCATGCATTATTTGGTGTTCTACACTGTATTCTACACAGATGATATATTTGCAGAATTCTGCATGCAGTCTCAATTTTGTGTTTGTCCCATTTTGCAAATTCTTGGTTGGTGTGCGGACCCCAGACCTCACAACCATAAAGGGCAATGGGTTCTATAACTGATTCAAGTATTTTTAGCCAGATCCTAATTGGTATTTCAAATGTTATGTTCCTTTTGATGGCATAGACCCCCCTTCCTGTCTTGTCTCTCAGATCGTTCACAGCTTTGTGGAAGTTACCTGTGGAGCTGATGTTTAGGCAAAGGTATGTATAGTTCTTTGTGTGCTCTAGGCCAATGGTGTCTAGATGGAATTTGTATTTGTGGTCCTGGCGACTGGACCTTTTTGGAACACCATTATTTTGGTCTTACTGAGATTTACTGTCAGGGCCCAGGTGTGGCAGAATCTGTGCATAAGATATAGGTGCTGTTACAGGCCCTCCTTGGTTGGTGACAGAAGCCCCAGATCATCAGCAAACAGTAGACATTTGACTTCAGATTCTAGTAGGGTGAGGCCAGGAGCTGCAGACTTTTCTAGTGCCCTCGCCAATTGGTTGATATATATGTTGAAGAGGGTGGGACTTAAGCTGCCTCCCTGTCTCACCCCAAGGCCCTGTAGGAATTAATGTGTGTGTTTTTTGCCTATTTTAACTGCACACTTGTTGTTTGTGTACACGGATTTTATAATGTTGTATGTTTTCCCCCCAACACCACTTTCCATCCATTTGTATAGCTGGCCCTCATGCCTAATTGAGTCGAAGGCTTTTTTGAAATCAACAAAGCATGAGAAGACTTTGCCTTTGTTTTGGTTTGTTTGTTTGTCAATTAGGGTGTGCAGGGTGAAGACGTGGTCTGTCGTACGATAATTTGGTAAAAAGCCAATTTGACATTTGCTCAGTACATTGTTTTCACTGAGGAAATGTACGAGTCTGCTGTTAATGATAATGCAGAGGACTTTCCCAAGGTTTCTGTTGACGCATATCCCATGGTAGTTATTGGGGTCAAATTTGTCTCCACTTTTGAAGATTGGGGTGATCAGTCCTTGGTTCCAAATATTGGGGAAGATGCCAGAGCTAAGAATGCTGATAAAGAGTTTTAGTATAGCCAATTGGAATTTGTTGTCTATATATTTGATAATTTCACTGAGGATACCATCAACACCACAGGCCTTTTTGGGTTGGAGGGTTTTTATTTTGTCCTGTAGCTCATTCAAGGTAATTGGAGAATCCAGTGGGTTCTGGTAGTCTTTAATAGTTGATTCTAAGATTTGTATTTGATCAGATTTCTGACGTGCTGTTCCTTATTTTTCCGTAGTGTATTTCTGTATTATTTTAGTGATTCACCATAGTGGAGGCGTAGGCTCAGGTTTTCTGGGTCTCTATGTTTTTAGTTGGATAGTTTTCTCAATTTCTTTCTTAGGTTTTTTGCATTCTTCATCAAACCATTTGTCATTGTTGTTAATTTTCTTAGGTTGTCTGCTTGACATTTATAGATTTAATAGGGAGAGGTGAAATATACTGTTTAGGTTTTCTACTGCTAAGTTTACACCTTCACTATTACAGTAAAACATTTTGTCCGGGAAATTGTCTAGAAGTGATTGAATTTTATTTTGCCTAATTGTTTTTTGGTAGATTTCCACACTACTTTACTTCCATCTATAGCATTTCTTAATATTATTCAAATCCTTTGGCTTTCATGCCTCATGATTGAGCATAGTAGCCTGTTCAAGTAGAGTGTGATTTTGCTGGGATTTGATAGGGGTGTCAGTGGACTGACTGTGAACTCTGGGTTGAGGTCAGTGATAAAGTAGTCTACAGTACGACTGCCAAGAGATGAGCTATAGGTGTACCTACCGCAGTAGTCCCCTCAAAGCCTACCGACAGAGCTGCAGGAGTTGTGACCATTTTTGTTGGTTATGTTGTCGCAGTTGTGTCTAGGAGGGCATATGAGGGAGGAAATGCTGTCACCTCCAGGTAGGTGTTTGTCCCCCTGTGTGCTGAGGGTGTCAGGTTCTTGTCCAGTTCTGTCATTTAGGTCGCCACAGACTAGTACATGTCCCTGGGCCTGGAAATTGTTGATCTCCCCTCTAGGATGGAGAAGCTGTCATTGGTAAAGTATGGGGATTCTAGTGGAGGGATATAGGTAGCACACAGGGGGATTATTTTCTGTTGTGATCATTTCCTTATTAATTTCTAGCCAGATGTAAAATGTTCCTATCTTGACTAGTTTAATCGAGTGGGTTAGGTCTGCTCTATATCAAATTAGCATACCCCCTGAGTCTCCTCCCTGTTTCACCTGGTAGTTTGGTGGATGGGACGACCAGCTCTCTGTAACCGAGAGGGCAAAAAGTGGGGTTGTCTCCTTTATACCATGTTTCTTGTAGGATGACAATGTCTGTATTCCAATTTCTTAAAAAAGTTTGGGTTCCAGCTATTTATGCCAAAGGCAGATGACCTCAGACCTTGTATATTCCAGGACGAGATAGTAAAAGCTTTGTGTTCCATAGTGTCTAGTGTTGTTTTTGTGTGATTTAGTCTCTCTCTCTCTATCCCCCCTCTCCCTCCCTCTTTCAACACTAGGCCAATGTTCCGATCCTAACAGCCAACCTGTGGCCTCTCCCCTAAGAGCTTCCTCTGATTCTTCCACCAGGTCTGGCAACACCAGTAACATCAGCCATCAGAACCACGCACTGACTGACTGACTGAATGACCCAACTCCCTCTTCCTCCAGTAAAGAACAGTCACAGTGCAGACAGACAGCAGGCATGTTTTCCCAGATCAGGTCTCCTGCGGTCACCTTAGCCTGCCAAGTCATTCAGCCACTTCCTCTCCACAGCCCAGCTCTGTTAATGCAGTTCTGAGATAGCGTCGACAGGAGCGCTTTCAGTAACACTACTAATCAAGGTACCGTCCCACAGATCCATAGCTAAGAGGTCAAGGCAATGTGACGCATTAATAACAGGTGTAGGCCTATGTAATGGTTGAGATGCATGAATGCAACAGTACTCTACATCCTCTTAGGCCATCACTAAAACACATTTCTTCCCTCTGAATACAATACAGCCGTTGTAGCAGAACAAGACTGTAATCGTCGTTGGTCCGGTCTATTGAAAACATCAGTCAAAACAGACACCTGTTATGACATCAGTCAAAACAGACACCCAGACACCTTATTGGGCTGCAGTGAAATGAGATCCATTGCATGATAGAGTTTCGTTTCACATGGAGAGATGTAGAGCCAAGACAGTAGGGTCATAGTTTCCATTCAGTCCCCGTTGGATTCACGGCAATTTCACTAAACTACTCAATGGCAAACTCAATTAAAGTTACATTGGAGTCCTCAAATCAAATCCAGCAAATGTAAAAAATGACTTTTACACCAGAGGCAGTAAAAGTCACACAGCAGGATCCCTTTTCAAAGGCAACAGACAGATACTGTAGAACCACCGCTTCAACATTGTGCAACAGCATGCCGTTTAAAGACCATGGAAAAAAACTTGAAAAGGTAACAGGAACGTGTGCAGGGGAACAAATGAGAGGCGGTGACCCTTGCCGTGAGGTCAGAGGTTAAAGATCAAGAGTGGCCAGTGCTTTAGTTTGTCAGCCAACACTTCTACAGGTCACCAGGGGACAGAGAAGGATCTAACCTCGGGTACGGCACAACGCAGTACACTGTCCCGCCGCACGCTTCACAGTGGCGGGAGATAACTGTTTTAGGCAGCCTGTCCATGTCATTACTCTGGAAAAACTCACTCAAGGAAGCAGCTTTACGGAGATCCTGCTATTTGCCGAAACTCAATCCGGGACACAGCGCAAAATATAGCGAAACAATGTAAATGTGTCAACACGTCGTTCTGATCCCAGCTTTACTCAAACAACAGGGCTCCGTTCACATCACGCCCAGAGAGCCTCACCCAGACCAGACCCAGACCAGACCAACCTTTCTGTTGTTTACCTGTCAGTGTCTGTCTCCTCCTCTATACCCGCCGCTCTGGAAGCATAGAGGACATCGTCAACATTTAGTAAGTGTTACAGAGACATGCATCCAAAAGGGGGATTCAGAAACTCAACGCAACAATGCACATGCGATGTACAAAGCACAGAGCATGAGCCCTACATAACATTCATGCATCACATGCGCCCAGTCTTAGGCCACGTCACAAATACGTCAGTCTCAGACCCCATCACGACTATAACGTCCCTCCTCACTAATGTACAAGACATATATCATGCCTGAACCACTAAATCAAATTAACCAAGATCAGAAGCTTCATACACTTCCATCTATAGACAGACCTGACTGAGCAACAGCAAGTAGCAACGCGCATGCCCCGCCCACCTGTGGAGCGGTCTTTTTCAGCCATCTACTTCCTGTGTTTGAGGGTTGCAAAATCCACTTCAATCTCTCTGGATTAACTGCTTTCATTTGACTCCTAAGACTTCCTTTATACTCTTGAATGTTGTTTTCACCCGTTAATGTTACGACCGCGGAAATGTTTAATGACCTGTCAGACACACCCCGGTAATGGCTGAAATGGGCTCAATGGAATACGTTGTGTTACCTTCGTCTGGGATTTAACGCACCGTCTCGACAGTTACCTCACAAGAAAGATAACTTATTTTTTGATGTGTGTTGATTTTTGGTGGAATTGAAAAAAGTTAGAATTTAATACAGTTTTTGTAAACAGAAATCTTTACAAATTAGATGTGCTGAAATGAAAGCAACTCCCGAAAATGAACACTCTGATTATAGTGATTTTATGTCTGATCTCACAAACAATGTATAGTATGTGTAGATAGGTGTAATCTAGAGCCAGGCGTGTTGACTTTTAATCCAATTTTACCCTGCTATTTGTTTCAAGACGCTTTGTATTGTAGCTGCGACAGACAAAGATATATAATTAAGCAAACTTTACTAGGCATGTTGTCAAACAGCACATCCAGTACATGAATAATGTAAGTAACAATTGGCTTCCGTTTCCTGTGTAACATTAATATTGCTACATGTTCTCTTTTTTTTTTTACAACAAAAGCAGACTATACCTAACTTTGGCTTGTAGTCCATGCCTGTAGTAAACTGGAATGTGAACTGAATGTTTGTTTACTGTCTCTGACTGTCCATTACATTATTATTATTATTTTTACCTTCACACAAAGTCTTTCAGGTCTATAGATCTTCGGATGGCCCTATCAGACCTTGTGTGGGGAGTGTTGATTACACCAGGAGGTGCTTACCTGAGATGTTAGGATCGTCTTGCTGAGGTGCAGCGTTCACCTCTAGGTTGTGTTCAGCACCCTGCTGGGCGTCAGCTGGTGCTCTGTTTACTGGCTCTGTGCCAGGCTCTTCAACAGTGGGGAAGTCCTCCTCTATTTCTCTGCTCTTCCTCAGGTGTCGCATGTTCCTCCTGAAGACTTGTTCCTGTTCTGTCTTCACCCCGTAGGACCTTTGCTCCACAGGTCTGACTACTGTGGCCCTCTGCCACCACTGTTTCTGTCCTGTGAGTGGCTGAATTCTCACCCTGTCATCTCGTTGCAGCTCTGTGAGGTCCTTAACATAGGTGTCGTAGTACTTTGCCTGTCTCTGCTGTCTTTCTTTGAACTTCTCCGGCTGACAGTTTGCCATCACCGGTCCCAGAAGATTTTCGCTCATTATAAATAGTGTCTTTGTACGTCTTCCCATGAGCGCCATGGCAGGGCTGCTGTCTGTTCCTTGTGAAGGCTATTTCTGTGACACAGCAGGGCCAGGTATGGGTCAGCACCGGCTCTCTTTTCTTTTGCCATCAGTCTTTTGGCTGTTTTCACTACCGATTCCACTTTCCCATTACTTTGCGGGTATCCTAGAGACAATGTTTTGTGTGTAAAGTCCCAAGCCTTGCTGAAACTTTGGAACTCGTCTGAAGAGAACTAGGGACCATTGTCTGAGTAAAGGATGTCAGGTATCCCACAGTGTGCAAAGTGTGTCTTCCTTGTGACAGGGTTTTCGAATTATCGTTTTCGACTGTGTGTTCTCCAAATGGTCCACCTCCCAGAAGTTGAAGAGATAATCAACTGTGACCATGTAGTCTCTGTTGTTGAACTGGAACAGGTCAGTCCTTATTTTTTCCCAGGGACTCTTTGATGCTTGTGTGGCCTCAGCGTCTCTTTCTGCTGCTTCACACCCCATGCAGTGCAGGTGCTACATTGAGTCATTGTAACGAATACTCTGTGAGAAAAATACGTAGATTCACGAGCAGACCACGGCAGATGTTTATTAAGCCTTCGCAGAAGGCATGAATCGTGGTCACAGGCAGGCAATGGTCAAACACAGGTAGGCAGTCAAAAACAAAAAATACCTCATAACCATACAAACTAAATAGGGAGCTGATGAGACCAGGTGAGAAACCAACACAGGTGAAATCAATTAACAAAAAGGAAAGACTGGGCTACGTTCCAGAACACAAAGAAAAAGAACACAAGGTTGCCTAAGAAAAGAAAAGCAGAACCTTACAGACATGTATGTTGTCAGCTGTGCATTCATGCCCAGCCAGTAGACACACTCGCAAACTCTTCTCAGACATTCCTCGATTCCTATGTGTGAGGAATTGATTCTCTGCATTATCTCCTACCTGAGGGCAGTAGGCACAACGACTCGCTCACCTCTAAAGAGAACTCCATTTTGCACACTCAGCTCATCTCTGTTGTGAAAATACATGGCTATTTCCAAGGGTACGTGTTCTTTCACTTCAGGCCACCCCTGCAGGATAACATGTTTCAGTGTCTGGAGCTCCCGGTCCGGCTCAGTGGGTCTCTGGATGGCCTTTAGTCTCTGGCTTGACACAGGGTGGTAGTGTATCATATTGACTGATTCCACTTCGACCTCCACAGGGCCTCTGTTGTCTTGTTCTGTGAGGTATGCCCTGCTCAGGGTATCGGCCAGCACCACATGCTTTCCAGGAACGTATCGGAGACCGACCTCGTAGTTTTGGAATCTCATTAGCATGCATTTTAGTATTTTTGGTGCGCTGAGGAGAAGCTTTGTCATGATGCTCTCTAGAGGCTTTTGATCTGACTGCACTTCCACAGTTCATCCATATGTGAGTTGGTGGAACCTCTCAATGCCAAACACCACTGCAAGCAGCTCCTTCTCTATCTGTGCATACCCTTTTTCAGTCTCTGTCAGGGCTCTGCTGGCGTATGCTATTGGTTGTCCTCTCTGCATCATGGCTGCTCCTAACCCACTCTTTGAAGCATCACATTGTAGTACACGCTGCTCTGTTGGGTTGTAGTATTTCAGCACAGCGGTCTGTGCAATGGTATCCCTGATTTTATTGAAAGCCTGCTCATGTCTCTCTGACCACTCCCACAGTGGGTCCTTGTGTGTTAGCTGTCGCAGTGGCTCGCAGAGCTCCGTGGTGTGGCTGCAGAACTTGGCTAAGTATTTGACCATGCCCAGGAAGCGCTGCATCCCCTGCACATCTAGGCATCTGTCTGATGGCTGTCACTTTTCCTGGGTCCACTTTCAACCCCTCTGATGTTAGCAGGTGTCCAATGTAGGGCACTTCCTTCAGCCTGAGCTGCAGCTTCTCCGGATTCAGCTTGATATTGAGCTTCCTGCATCTGTCCAGGAGCATTCTCAGGTTTTTGAAATGGTCCAGAGTCGCCGCTTCAATGTTGCCTCCTTCGCCCACAATCAGGATGTCATCTGCAATGATTTTGACTCCTGGAAGACCTTACATTGCCTGGTTCAACTTCCTCTGGAAGGTCTCTGGGGCTGGACTGATTCCCATTGGCATGCGCAGCCACTTGAAGCGTCACATGGGAGTAGAGAACATGGTGAGATAGCTGATTCCTCCTCCAGTTCCACATGCCAAAATCTGTTTTTACATCACAAACAGAGAACACGCGTGCTCTGTTCAGATCTGGCAGCACGTCTTCAATAGTGGGAAGTGGGTAATGGCTCCTCTTGAGCGCCTTGTTGAGAGGTTTTGGATCAAGACACACTCTTAGTTACCCAGACGGTTTCTTCACTACGATCAGGCTGCTAATTCAATCTGTGCTTTTTTCAACTGCTTTTATCATCCTTCTTTCCTCTAGACCACTGAGCTCCTATTTGAGTGGTTTATATAGTGCTACTGGCACTCTTCTCTTCGGCAGCTGGACGGGCTCCTCTCGCTCATCCACTTCCAGCTTCAGTTTGTCGGGGAAGCATCCATCTCCCTGGAATACATCAGAGTAGTCCTGTTTAATTTGCTCTTTAGTCCAGGATCCTGTTGTTTTCTCGATGGCCAGAATGTTGTGGTGCTGCACAGTAATCAACTCCATTGCCTGGATAGCCTTACTGCCTAGAATGGGCCTGAGCACGTTCTTGTTGACTGTGTGCACTTCCCCAGTGGCGTCAGAGTGTTCTTGTTATACATCACCAATACCTGACTGTAGGGCTCTAGGTGACTGTCTTTTGCGAGGTTTGCAGGGATAACATTACAACTAGCACCACAATCTAGCTGAAATCTGACTGACTCTTTTTTGTTGACCAGCATTGTTATAAAGAGAGTCGCATTGGGGTCTGTGGTTTTCTCCTGCACCACGTTGATGCTCTCTGACTTTGGCCCTAGTGTGATGCAGAGAACATCCTCACCGTTCTTTAAGTCAGAGGGTCTCACAAATCTCTCTGCCTTTTTCCCAAATGAGATAATACAGTAGCTTCACTTTGTAGTCATCAGGTTTTTCTCCCATTGTAAGAGCCATGTACAAATTGAATTCCTCTTTACATCTTTTCCAGGTCAGTGCTAAATTACAATCATCATCAAAGTCTATGTTTCCTGGAGGTTTCTGTGCATTTTCCATGGCGATTTCTTTGTAGAATGGAATGTTAGCTACTCACGAATCTGCTTGTATCCAATAGCCAGCAAGCTGTTAGCATAGAGTCACTCACGATAGCCAGCTAACGTTTCCGTTCGGCACGATGACTAGCTTGTAAACGCGGCACAAACTGCTGCCTGGGATATATTCTTAATTTACATTGATGAGATCCAGGTTCTTTTGAGAACCGCTGTCACCATGTTTCAATATGCTTTGTGTTGTAGTCACGACAGACAAAGGTATATAATTAAGCAAACTTTACTAGGCATGTTGTCAACCAGCACACGAATAAGGTAAGTAACAATTGGCTTCCGTTTCCTGTGTAACATCAATATGAGTAACCTCAATATTGCTACACTATTGACATGCTTGTTGAGGTATGCAGTGCAGGTAAATGCTGGAAGTGTGGACAGAGCCTGTGTTTGGTGTTTCCAGCCTGGTATATTTATGCAAATGCACATATCATTTTCTTTATTTAACAAAAAATAAAAAATAAAAAAAAACCTGATACAGTGAGAAAATGTATATAAACTCTGCAAAAAAAGAAATGTCCTCTCACTGTCAACTGCGTTTATTTTCAGCAAATTTAACGTGTAAATATTTGTATGAACATAACATGTTAATAATGTGTCCCTGAACAAAGGGGGGGTCAAAATCAAAAGTAACAGTCAGTATCTGGTGTGGCCACCAGCTGCATTAAGTACTGCAGTGCATCTCCTCCTCATTGACTGCACCATATTTGCCAGTTCTTGCTGTGAGATGTTACCCCACTCTTCCACCAAGGCACCTGCAAGTTCCCTGACATTTCTGGGGGGAATGGCCCTAGCCATCACCCTCCGGTCCAACAGGTCCCAGACATGCTCAATGGGATTGAGATGCAGACTCTTGCTGGCCATGGCAGAACACTGACATTACTGTCTTGCAGGAAATCACACACAGAATGAGCAGTATGGCTGGTGGTATTGTCATGCTGGAGGGTCATGTCAGGATGAGCCTGCAGGAAGGGTACCACATGAGGGAGGAGGATGTCTTCCCTGTAACGCACAGCGTTGAGATTGCCTGCAATGACAACAAGCTCAGTCCGATGATGCTGTGACAGACCATGACGGACACTCCACCTCCAAATCAATCCCACTCCAGAGTACAGGCCTCGTTGTAACTAGAGGTCGAAGATTAATCGGAATGGCCGATTAATTAGGTTTTCAAGTTTTCATAACAATCGAAAATTGGTCATTTTGGACGCCGAATCCAACCATCACCCCTAGTGAGACAAAACCGCGACTCGTCAGTGAAGAGCACTTTTTGCCAGTCCTGTCTGATCAAGCAACGGTGGGTTTGTGGTGAGGACCTGCCTTACAACAGGCCTACAAGCCCTCAGTCCAGCCTCTCTCAGCCTATTGCGGACAGTCTGAGCACTGATGGAGGGATTGTGCGTTCCTGGTGTAACTTGGGGCAGTTGTTGTTGCCATCCTGTACCTGTCCCTCAGGTGTGATGTTCGGATGTACCGATCCTGTGCAGATGTTGTTACACGTGGTCTGCCACTGCGAGAACGATGAGCTGTCCGTCCTATCTCCCTGTAGTGCTATCTTAGGCGTCTCACAGTACGGACATTGCAATTTATTGCCCTGGCCACATCTGCAGTCCTCATGCCTCGTTGCAGCATGCCTAAGGCACGTTCACGCAGATGAGCAGGGACCCTGGGCATCTTTCTTTTGGTGTTTTTCAGAGTCATTAGAAAGGCCTCTTTTAGTGTCCTACGTTTTCATAACTGTGACCTTAATTGCCTAAGCTGTTAGTGTCTTAATGACCATTCCACAGGTGCATGTTCATTAATTGTTTCTGGTTCACTGAACAAGCATGGGAAACAGTGTTTAAACCCTTTACAATGAAGATTTGTTGAAGTTATTTGGATTTTACGTATTATCTTTGAAAGACAGGGTCCTGAAAAAGGGACGTTTCTTTTTTTGCTGAGTTTATGAGTGCATTGTATGATTTTCTTTTTTACATTTGACAATAAATTGAATACCCACCAAAATCCCTGGGGCCTCATTTATCAATCATGCTTAGGCACACATTTGTGCGTAAACCATGCGTGGAATCATTTCAAGTCAAATTCAATCAAATCTATTTCTAAAGCCCTTTTTACATCAGCCGATGTGAGATTGATCAATATGAATGTTTGCTTGAGAGTGTGCGCACAGACATGACATTGCGTATGCACAGTGCAAGGTGGTGGAATAAGGGAACTGCTTGTGAAGGGGAAACATATATTGAAAATGTGTGAAATTGTGAGTTATAATTAAATAATTTTTCAATTTCATTGTATTTCCATTGTGATTTCATGCAACATATGCTATTTAATTAGACCACATCTATTTAATTAGACATGCTATTTAATTAGACCACATCAGTGCATTTGTTACAATAATAATCCATATAAAGTACAGTCATTTGTTAAATGAGAGGTACGTGTGAAAGTGAAACCATTGTTGAAACACTATAAAAGACTGAGATAATGGGAAATTGAATGAGAGATGTCTGATCTTGCTCTTTTGGAAAATTTGGCAAATGTTGTATTTTGCAGAGAGCATGTTTTTAGAGACAGGTGGGACATTTTCTGCAGATTGTACCGATTGGCTCATCAGATATCGTTTCCAAAAAAACTGTCTCATAGGATTTTTGCGAGGATTTAAGACCTACTTTAAAAAGGCAAACACGCGCCATTCCTGTGCACATCCAAGTGCTATCCACCCTTGGGTTCTTGGCAACGGCACTTTTCAGCGGGAGTTTGTCAATCGGCATCTCACAGCCCTCGATGAGCCAATGTATGGGATGAAATCATCAGCAAAATGAACAGAAACACTTACAATGGTGTATAGAAATTGTACAACAGGTTGATGTCAAGAGGTGTTTCTTTGCCATGATGCCATCATTGGGTTCCCAAATATGAACGGACCAATAGACTGCACCCACATCGCCATAAAATCACCATCCCAAAACGATTGAAACTATATTGAACAGAAAAGGTTTCCATTGTTTACGTGCAGGTAAAAGGTTATGTGATGCGCAAAAGACGCTGCTGAATGTGGTGGCAACAATGTTAGCTTAGCGCTGAGGATGGACGGCTTAATGGTGAGTGTTGTCTATTCAGGTGAAGTATATTTGCCATTGCTAAAGTAACTTCATTGTCCTCATGGTCCTCTCTTTGTGGCTACAACTGAGCGAGCCAAATAAAATCTTTTGGCTGTACTCAATCTCTGACACTAGCACCTCTATTTCCATCTCTGAAATGTTTTTATTTGTTTGGTTTTGAACAACGGTTGGTATTTATCAATGGTGATTGTTACGTGCGTAACAGTGATCTCCCATCGGTGTGCATATGACCCTTGTTAAATCACACTTTTTTCAATGTGGTAGTATTTTGAATAGTTTCTACTCTATATTGATCAATTAAGCCACTGAACGTTTAATTCAGTCAATATCTAATGGATTATATAAATCCTAAAAGTTTGGATTATCTTCATCCATCTCCTAACTGTTGCATTTAAAAAAAACATTGATGACCATTGCTACAGCAAGCCCTGCAACAGGGACAGTCACAATTTTTACCTTTATTTATCTAGGCAAGTCAGTTAAGAACAAATTCTTATTTACAATGTCCGTAGAGAACAGTGGATTAACTGCTTTGTTCAGGGGCAGAACGACAGATTTTTTACCTCGTCAGCTCTGGGATACGATCCAGCAACCTTTCGGTTACTGGCCCAACGCTCTAACCGCTAGCCTACCTGCCACCCCAAATAACAACATACAAAAGCCATACAAAGACCATCAAAGCTCTACAGCCCTGTAACATCACAGACATCATACCCGCTGCCTACACTATAATACACACAGGGAGGCTACAGGGAGGCCATACAGACAGAGCAGGGGTCCTGGGCGTGCACACAGGAGTCATACAAAGACAATAGGAGCCATCCAACAGAACAGAAGCCATACAAACAGATCCGTTTTGAGCCGCAAAGCAGCTGCCAGCCAGGCCATCTCTGGCACACAAACACAGCACTGACATGGCACTGACACCATAAAGAGACCGGAATGCTTTTGTTCTCAATGCTGGGATTCCCCTTTCAAAAGCTGAAAACACCCAGCTCCCTGATCAACAATCCAATCCCTTACTATGGGAATCATGATGCCGGCTCAATCAGCCATCTATGACAAGGGTGATGGCAGGATGGGTGTACTCACAGTTTGGGCTTGTTGGGCAGCGGAGGGGCTTCCTTCACCGGGGGTGGAGACATCTTGGCTGGGTCTAGGAAGTCTGGCCGGGGCTCTGGTGGAGGCAGGCCGAAGGAGGGCTGAGGCTGGCCCTCCATGTTGGGGTACATGTGGGAGTGCGGCAGGGCTGACACACTGGGCCAGATCTCTAGCTCGTTGACATGGAAACCCTCTGCGCTGGCACTGGGTGGGGTCTTGGGCGGTACCTCCAATAGGCTGATCTCTGTGGGCGGGGGTGGGGGGAAGGCCTGGGCATCCTCGAAGACAGAGTTATCGCCGGATGCCACACCGTCCCTGTCCGATTCGTACACCGCTAGAGGGAGAGAGACCAGGAGAGAGTAGAGGTTTACCCCCAGCAGAGCCCTACCCCCTCCCCTTCACAGTGCACTAGCATATCCTCCCCTCCCCTTTTCCTAACATAGTACACTAATATTACCTCCAGCAGAGCCCAGCTGACCCCCATCCTCACATACCCCACTAACATGGCAGCTCTAAATTAAGTTAGAATGTGATCTAAAGTAGCAGCTGGGTCTAGTCAGCCTGTTTGTCTTGAGGAGCTCTTGATGTAATCCCTGTTTATTTGGCCTGTGGATTTCCTCTGATTGCGTGGTGAACTGAGAGTACACAGAGAGAATAAACACTCCTCCCTTCTCCCACAGAGATATATAGTGCTCACGACCTAACTAGCCTATTTCTTCCTCCTCTCTCCTTCTTTTCTTCTCATCCTCATATAGATCAAAGATTATCCAGGATAATGAAGAGGACCAGAGGAAATACCACACAGGGATCCAGGTCGGAGCCAAAACCACTCGACCTCCCAGGCTGACTGCCTATTGGTAACCATTGACATGAACCAGAGGTACACGAGCCCTCGTCATTGAACCAGATGTACAGTGCATTCGGAAAGTATTCAAAACCCTAGACTTTTTCAACATTTTGTTTCGTTACAGCCTTATTCCAAAATGGGTTAAATAAAAAAAAATCCTCATCCATCTACACACAAGGCCCCATAATGACAAAACGTTTTTAGAAATGTTTGCAAATGCATAAAACATTTAAAACAGAAATACCTTATTTACATAAGTATTCAGACCCTTTGCAACGAGACTCCAAATTGTGCTCAGGTGCATCCTGTTTCCATTGATCATCCTTGAGATGTTTCTACAACTTGATCGGAGTCCACCTGTGGTAAATTCAATTGATTGGACATGATTTGTAAAGGCACACAACTGTCAATGTAAGGTCCCACAGTTGACAGTGCATGTCAGAGCAAAAACCAAGCCATGAGGTCAAAGAAATTGTCCGTAGAGCTCCGAGACAGGATTGTGTTGAGGCACAGATCTGGGGAAGGGTACCAAAACATTTCTGAGGCATTGAAGGTCCCCAAGAACACAGTGGCCTCCATCATTCTTAAATTGAAGAAGTTTGGAACCACCAAGACTCTTCCTAGAGCTGGCCGCCAGGCCAAACTGAGCAATGGGAGGAGAAGGGCCTTGGACAGGAAGGTGACAAAGAACCCGATGGTCACTCTGACAAAGCTCCAGAGTTCATCTGTGGAAATGGGATAACCTTCCAGAAGGACAACCAACTCTACAGCACTCCACCAATCAAGCATTTATTGTAGAGTGGCCAGACAGAAGCCACTCCTCAGTCAAAGGCACATGACAGCCCGCTTGGAGTTTGCCATAAGGCACCTAAAGTCTGAATGCCGAGCGTCACGTCTGGAGGAAACCTGGCACCATCCCTACGGTGAAGCATGGTGGTGGCAGCATCATGCTGTGGGGATGTTTTTCAGCTGCAGGGACTGGGAGACTTGTCAGGATCAAGGGAATGATGAGCGGAGCAAAGTACAGAGAGATCCTTGATGAAAACCATCTCCAGAGCGCTGAGGACCTCAGACTGGGGTGAAGGTTTGCTTTCCAACAGGACAACGACCCTAAGCACACAGCCAAGACAATGCAGCAGTTGCTTCTTAACAAGTCTCTGAATGTCCTTGAGTGGCCCAGACAGAGCCTGGACTTGAACACGATCTAATATCTCTGGAGAGACCTGAAAATAGCTGTGCAGCAACTCTCTCCATCCAAACTGACAGAGCTTATGAGGATCTGCAGAGAAGAATGGTAGAAACTCCCCAAATACAGGTGTGCCAAACTTGTAGCGTCATACCCAAGAAGTACTGAGTAAAGGGTCTGAATACTTATGTAAACGTGATATTTCAGTTTGAGTTTTTTCCCCCAAAAATGTCTACAAACCTGTTTTTGCTTTGTCATTATGGGATATTGTGTGTAGATTGATGAGCAAAAAAAAACGATTTAATCAATTTTAGAATAAGGCTGTAGCGTAACAAAATGTGGAAAAAGTCAAAGGGTCTGAATACTTTCCCGAATGCGCTGTACAGTACCAAAACTCTGCATAAACACTGTGCCAACTACAACATTTAAAGTTGAAGTCAATTACACTAAAGGCAAATTCACCTATAAGTTGCTACAAGTTATACAAACTGTCCTGATGGTACATTTTCTGTAACTGTGAATACAATAATGATGGTAACTCACCTGTGGGAGTGTTGAAGGCCCCTCCAGTAACAGAGAGTTGGGCTGTGCTGCTGACGGAGCCGTAAAGGTTGGTTGCAGTGCAGCAGAACTGACCTCCATCGTCAGGGAAGGCCTCAGCTATCACCAGCGTACATATCTCCTCTGGAAGAAACAATTACAATTCTCATCAAATCACTGTGGTAGCAGTGACACAGTGTTACAGCTAACAACTAATATATATATTTCTGGTGGTCAGTATAAGGACAGTTGTATGGCTGAAAGAGAAGTGTGTAAAATTTGAATGAGACAGACGCTGACTCTTTTAGACAGGTTTACTGTAATAGACATTTACAGAGCCACAGAAAAGAGTGGCAGGTTTACTATCCATATGTTTGTAGTTGGAGGTAAGACAGACATATGATAGACAGTTAGACATATGGTATGTACATGTTAGACAGGAGACTGACAGTTAGATGTGACTCACTGCCAAGGAAGAGACTAAAGAGCAGACATGGTTGGAGGGTAGAGAGACAAACTGACTGACACACACACCGCTCTGAATATGTAGGAAGTAGGAAAAGATAGACAGACAGACAGACAGACAGACAGACAGACAGACAGACAGACAGACAGACAGACAGACAGACAGACAGACAGACAGACAGACAGACAGACAGACAGACAGACAGACAGACAGGTAGGTGTTGAGAGATGTCTGTAGTGTGACTCACAGGGCTTTTGTGAGAGCTTGGCGGTAACACCTGATGTATCTTATTAGTCACACCATCTCAGACTGGAAAAAGTCTGTGTGTAAATGTGTGTGTGAGAGTTTGTGTACTCCTGTCAGAGTTTAGTAGGGATTCCCTCTTACTGTGCCAGACTGTAGTTTTAAGGCCTTACACCCTTTTTCATCAAATCCAGGTGAACAGGAGATGACATCATCCCAGTGCAAAAGTGACAGCACAGACTGACACAACAGATAGATTGAGGACGATTTGGATGGATGGTGGAGCTGACAGGAGTTGACATATGGCGGGACATTGTTGATGACAACAACATGACTGAAAATGACATATGGAGGAAGTGAGGTTCCTCTTACCTGGCTCTGCTGCAGACCGTGGCTCTGTGTTTCACATGATATCAAAGGAAGCGAGGGAGAGGAGGTAAAGAACAGAGAGAGGGAGGGAGTTAGACTCATAAGTCACAATCCTTTTTTTTACTCGTCAATGCTATGTGGTTCTAACTCTGGGTCCAGCCACCACCAATAAGTATTCTGACTCTACTGAGAATGTCTCACTTTTCTGCAGGATGCGGAAGTCTGGAGAGTCCTGGATAACCTGTCCCTGTCTGAACCACTGGACCTGCAGAGGAGGACTGCCTCGAACCCTGCACTCCAAAACCACCACCTGACCCTCTGACGCCTGGGCATCCTGTAAGAGCTGGATGGGGAGAGAGAGAGAGACAGAGAGAGAGAGAGAGACAGAGAGAGAGACAGAGAGAGAGAAAGTTAGTTGCAGGAAGGGAGAGAATTAAGGTGAGATAGATTAAATGGAGATGGGGGGGCGAGGTAAAGAAGAGAATGTAAAGGAGAAAGGGTCCGGGGTAGACACATGAGAGAGAGAGAGGAGGAGAAAGGGTCCGGGGTAGACACATGAGAGTGAGAGGAGGAGAAAGGGTCCGGGGTAGACACATGAGAGAGAGAGGAGGAGAAAGGGTCCGGGGTAGACACATGAGAGAGTGAGAGGAGGAGAAAGGGTCCGGGGTAGACACATGAGAGAGAGAGGAGGAGAAAGGGTCCGGGGTAGACACATGAGAGAGTGAGAGGAGGAGAAAGGGTCCGGGGTAGACACATGAGAGAGAGAGGAGGAGAAAGGGTCCGGGGTAGACACATGAGAGAGAGAGGAGGAGAAAGGGTCCGGGGTAGACACATGAGAGAGAGAGGAGGAGAAAGGGTCCGGGGTAGACACATGAGAGAGAGAGGAGGAGAAAGGGTCCGGGGTAGACACATGAGAGAGAGAGGAGGAGAAAGGGTCCGGGGTAGACACATGAGAGAGAGAGGAGGAGAAAGAGACGTGGGAAGGAAGAAAGGGTAAGAAAGTGGGAGAGAAGGGAATTAATGAAGACGTAGAGGAAGATGACAACACAGTGTCAGTGAGCAGAACAGAACACCACACTGTGGAGTGGGAGGCCAGCAGACACTGTCCCCATTTACAGCACTCGGTTTCACTAAAGGACAGAGCAGGGCTCTTCTCCAGACAATCCTGTGACGGCTTCTAGTGTTGCAGTCAGAGAGGCAGGAAGCCATCCATTGAGAGGCCAAGGCAGCATTGTGTTACCTCTCCAAACAGTCAACAAGTCTCACAGTGAAAGGACTCATCTATCAGCAACTGAAACTCCCTCTTTGTGTGTGGAGGAGGTCATGTGTGAGTGTGTGTCTGTATATTTTGGGACGACCTGGGTGGAATATGTGTGTGTGCGTGTGTTTACGACTCTATGTGCGACTGTTCGTGTGTGAATGTGTATGTGTTTGTCTACAGTATGTGTGTGTGTGTGTGTGTGTGTGTGTGTGTGTGTGTGTGTGTGTGACAGCGTGACAGCCAGGGTGACATCACACCCCTGACTTCACCCACTTGTTGAGATGATTAAAGCCCTTCAGCTCCTGGAGGAGGGGGTGAAGACAAACAAATGTCTTTCAGTAATGAACTGGAAAATGTAGTCTTCAGGGATGGATGGGAGTGAAACTCTCCTGTTTGATGCTCTGCCACTTACATGCCACCATCACACACACACAACCCGACACATGGCCCGAGGTGGGCTGGGGGAGAGGAGGGGAAGAGGTGTGGGTTCCAGAACAGTTAAACCAGGAGACAGGAGTGCTCCGGCCCTTCGTCTAACTGTAATGTTTGATCTGGCCCCCGCCAGGGAAAGCCACTGTCCTATCCTGTGTTATTCCAGGGAGATGGAGCATGCCATTGTCTGCACATATGTGTGTGTGATGCATAACTTTGCCATAATTCCAGATGTAGTCGTACCTTGGTGAAGATAGGGGGCGCTGTGACAGAACCATCACCATGTAGTGAAGAAACTGGACTCCGCATCTGGAGGACAAGATAATCTGACCATCAACATCCACCTTGAGAAATTGTTGTGTTTTCTTGTGTTTTCAATTTTAAGACAGATCGTATACTGCTGTGTGTGTGTGTGTGTGTGTGTGTGTGTGTGTGTCCTACCCGGTGTTGAGGTGCAGATAGGGGCTGGACCAGGGTGAAGCGGTGAGGTACGGCCTCGGGGCTCGTGGGTGAAGGTGAATGAATGGACAGGGAGATTGAAGTTGTCTTCTTCTGGGACCTGAAACAGACACCATATTAGGTCCGTTCCTCAGAGATGTCCACACGCTGACCGAGTGGCCATTTAGAGAGAGAGAGAACAAAACAGTGCAGTTAACGTATCACATTATCTGAGATAATAAAGATGTTGATGTCTAAAACACATTTCACTACTAAATACTCTTTACTTATTGCTCGCTCTTTGCAATAATGGTCTGCTCTCACACGTCTAATTCGATAGACACACAAAGTGGGCAGTTTGCACCTTATAAATGACTTTGGAGCCTATGAAAATGCCCCCCACAAGGACTAAGATGATGTCACTGAGAGTGAGAGCCAAGATGTTAATGTGTGAACAGAAGAGAGAATGAAGGCAGAGGGAGAGTTGGGAAATACACAGAGAGATACAGAGAGACAATGACAGAGAAAGATAAGAACGCAAGATAATATGAGATGAGGAACCAAGGAATTCTGCACAAATATCCTCAGTGTAGAAAGTAAAACACCAAATAATGCACGCATACCCGCTAATCATCAAAATCCAGAAAAGAGCCGTTCAATTCTACAACCACCTAAAAGGAAGCGATTCCCAAACCTTCCATAACAAAGCTATCACCTACAAAGAGATGAACCTGGAGAAGAGTCCCCTAAGCAAGCTGGTCCTGGGGCTCTGTTCACAAACACAAACAGACCCCACAGAGCCCCAGGAAAGCAACACAATTAGACCCAACCAAATTATGAGAAAACAAAAAGATAATTACTTGACACATTGGAAAGAATTAACAAAAAAACAGAGCAAACTTGAATGCTATTTTGCCCTAAACAGAGAGTACACAGTGGCAGAATACCTGACCACTGTGACTGACCCAAACTTAAGGAAAGCTTTGACTATATACAGACTCAGTGAGCATAGCCTTGCTATTGAGAAAGGCCGCCGTAGGCAGACCTGGCTCTCAAGAGAAGACAGGCTATATGCACACTGCCCACAAAATGAGGTGGAAACTGAGCTGCACTTCCTAACCTCCTGCCCAATGTATGACCATATTAGAGACACATATTTCCCTCAGATTACACAGACCCACAAAGAATTTGAAAACAAATCCAATTTTGTTTGCGTGAAATACCAGTGTGCCATCACAGCAGCAAGATTTGTGACCTGTTGCCACAAGAAAAGGGCAACCAGAGAAGACCAAACACCATTGTAAATACAACCCATATTTATGTTTATTTATTTTCCCTTTTGTACTTTCACTATTTGCAACACTGTATATAGTCTTAATATGACATGAAATGTCTCTATTCCTTTGGAACTTTTGTGAGTGTAATGTTTACTGTTCATTGTTTATTTCACTTTTGTCTATTATCTATTTCACTTACTTTGGCCATGTACAAATATGTTTCCCATGCCAATAAAGACTTTTGAATTGAATTGATTATATTACAGAAATAGGTCATAGGTAAAGAAACTGAGTGAATGAGTTTCGAGTTCTTAATGTCACGTGCACAAGTACAGTGAAATGCCTGTCTTACAAGCTCCAAGCCCAACACCGCAGTAATCAATACCAATGTAGCACAAAAAAAAATGTACATATATAAAGAGAGAGAGAGGGAGGGAGGGACAAGGCCTGTATAAGCTTTCAGGACCAGGGCAGGCAGCCTTTACCATATTAACCCATGGGGACCTCTCATTATCTAAATGAGCCAGAGTTTCACTGGCCAGAGTAAGAAAGGTCATTATAGAGGTTTATAGGTCTAGTTAAATTAGAGCAGGCAGCTAGCCTGATTACCACCTGGAGGGCCCAGCTAACCTGGACCCTACCACAGAGTTAGGAAGGGGTTAAGGCTCACAAGGTGAGGGGTGGAGAGAGGGTCATGCTGAGACACTCGCACACACACACGCACGGAGGCACACACACGTACTGAGGCATGACTCCTGATCTGGAATTTGTCAAAGATCCTTCTCCTTCTGAGTCTGAAGATGAAGCACCTAAACAGAGGTACAGAGAGACGGGGAAACAGAGACCTTTTAGTGGAGAGTTTACATGAATTCAAATGACATTCATTTGTTTGACAGTGAGACCAGATATATTGGAGAAGTTATACCGATGCACCACAGGAGGTTGGTGGCACCTTAATTGGGGAGGACGGGCTCCTGGTAATGGCTGGAGCAGAATTAGTGGAAACCATGTGTATGATGCCATTCCGTCTGCTCCTTTCCAGCCATTATTATGGGCCCTTCTCCCCTCGGCAGCCTCCACTGCTATGCACTCACCCTCGATGTAGACCTCTGCCGAGGTGTTGTCAGCGCCGAGACTGTTGGAGGCAACGCAGGTGTAGCGTCCCGTGTCTTCCTCGAAGGCCTCAGCGATCATCAGCGTGTACAGGTCACCATCCCTCCAGATCTGGACGTCAGGACAGTTGTGTAGCTCCCGCCCCTCACAGAACCATCTGGACATAACAGATGGGGGTAAGAGGGAATTTTTCGCTTAAATACCATTGCTACAAACAGCCGTAGGCCCTACCAATGTGCTGACACAAGTAAGAGCCATTGCCCAACGTAGAACAATTGAATTGATTTCAGATTCTCAGATTAGCGGTTATAATCATGACTGTGAAGAATGTGATGGAGGTCTGCCAATCAGAGTCATTAATCACCTGAGCACGGCCAAACACCTCACGAATCTGTGTTACATTGGTTTTGGGATCATTGAGATCTTTTGTAAATACAATTGGACCAACGTCACTTGTGTGCAAGTTTATTTGTGGCTACTGTGCATACTGTGGCATTTCTACATTAAGTTATGAGTCCCATTTGATTTACTTCTCTCAACACCATGTCCAGCGTAAAGAGACAAAGTCGTTTCAGACCTTTTCTCAAATATATGCTTTATACCCACACCTCTACCCTCTGGGCATGTCTGAGAGAGTGTTTCCATACCTGCTTAAACTCAGCCCTGGGGTAATGACAAAACACAGAGTTACGGGAAACAGCCCCCCCCCCCCCCCCCCCCCCCCCCCCCCTCCCAGACGTCTGAGGTTCTGCCTGGGCTGGAGTGTGGCCTGGTGAAACCTGCCTGACTCGGTACCCCCTCACAGGGCTTCACTCACTCTGGCTTTGTTCCCCTCTCTGGGTCCCAGGAGGCATGAGACAGTCTAGTCTACCACACTAAACAGGCAAGAGACAGCCGACCACACTACAGAGGCGGTTTCATCTCTGTTTACTGAGCCAACGATCAAACCAACCACTACTGACACCACCCAACTACTTCAAACACAGCCAATGACCCCCATAACCATCTCGCTCCTTCTTCTCCATGCTTCTTCTCCATGCTCATGCCCTCCTATAAAATGAGAGCACATGCTTCTGCACAGTTAACCCGAGCAGTGAGTGGGAGGAGGAGCAGCAAGAGGACGAGCAGGAATTCAGAAGATTGCAGGAAGCACAGCTGTTCCGTTCCGCTGGTCGCAGACCTCGGGACATTCCAGCCGTCTTGGCGCGTTATATAAAATGCTATGCATTCCGCTGTTTGGCTTATTATACTTTACATTATACACTCCACCCTGCTATTAATCTACCAGCCCAGATAACCAGACAGACAGATGTCACTTCATCCCCTATGATTTACACCTGATGGTGTGGGTGTGAGAGACGCTGAGAGGAGAGAGGGATGGAGAAAGTGGAAGACAGGGCTGGGTAGAAGGAGAGTATGAACGAGTGGCGTGCCAGGCAGGCTCAGACAGAAACAACGGTGTACACGACACTGTCATTATCAAAACGGGATCGCACATCGCAATTCATTAGCACCACTGACAGCTGGATGAGCCAAAGGGGTTTAGTCATCATATTCCGACAACTGGGACTGAGATTAACAAAAGGGTTATTCCCCATCATGTGTCTTAGCATGGCTAGCAAGGCTAGTCATAACACATCCTATAAGTGGGACCACTGAATTGATGCTACTGCCACAGCTCATACCTTAACCTCTCACTACAATAGACTTGGGAGTTGGGTCTCTTCCTTATCGCTCGATCGCTCGATGAAGGGAAATGAGGGAAAGTTGGCAAGCTACAGCCTATCGCGTTGTGTGTTAAATGACAGGAAACAGAGCAGGGCTCAGAGATTGGGTGAAGGGCTGTTTAAGACATGCGGCCTCTAGCAGGAAGGCAGGGGGACCTCTTATCCAGCAGCAGCATGTCATCCACACAGGCAGCTGGAGGCCAAGAGTCAGCCACGCTCCAAACACCCACGGCTATCTCCACTGTACTGATAAAACAGACTGTGACCCACACACCAAGCCTTTGCACAGTGCTCTTTGACCCCAGAACATGGGTTTGCTGCTTGACATGTTTTATAGTGCTCAGTAATATCAAAGGCTTTGGTTGAGGCACAGTTACAGGGTAATAGTTCACTGAGCTGACAGCAGCAGGCAAATGAAAGTCTTGATTGTTTGAGCAATGCAATATGTCTGAGTGTTTGGGGATACATTTTTTACATTATGGCAAGAGGGAAGAAAAAAGGCCATAACATGGTTGGTTCAAATCCACCTTCTGGGAATTTGCTCTGAATGAAAAATCCCGGGGATTTGTGTTTTTTCGTTCTCAGAACTCAAACTGTTTCTTTTGAGTCACCATCTCCCTAGGGTAATCACAGTGACTCGTAGTCTTCTTCAGATTCTCAGATGCTGTCAGTTTGAAATATCCCCCACTGCAGGAACCACACTGCAGGAACCACACTGCAGGAACCACGCTGCAGGAACCACGCTGCAGGAACCACGCTGCAGGAACCACGCTGCAGGAACCACACTGCAGGAACCACACTGCAGGAACCACACTGCAGGAACCACACTGCAGGAACCACGCTGCAGGAACCACGCTGCAGGAACCACGCTGCAGGAACCACGCTGCAGGAACCACGCTGCAGGAACCACGCTGCACTGCAGGAACCACGCTGCAGAAACCACGCTGCAGGAATCACGCTGCAGTGCAGGAACCACACTGCAGGAACCACACTGCAGTGATCACTTCAGCTGTAGCAGAATCATTTGGACATTTGGTGGAACACCAAATTAAACACATATTGTACAGAAAACAGCATATTACGAGTCATTACATCCTTATGTTAATGTATTCACAGAGCTGTGTGCGGTAGCTGTGATGCGGAGTGATAAGGAGGGTGTGTGTGTGTATGTACAAAACATAGTGAACAGAGACCAGTAAACCAGCAGGGGAAGTGTGTTTTCCATGATCCAGACAGTCTTAGTCCAGGCCCCAAGCAGATAAAATCAACTTGTTACGGTACTGCACAAACTGAACTGTGTACTAAATACCCAAAACAAATAAAACTGGCAATCAGAGTATTCAGCAGTGGTCAGATTGAGGCTTGTTAATAATTTTCCATTGTGGTTGTGGTACAGCTCTGTCCTGCCAGCCACTCCTCCAGCTCTAAGTCTCAGTCAAACAGTGTAACACGCGATACAGCATGTGTCATACAAACTCCCTGTGTTTTATAGGCGTGAAAGGAGCATGGCTTTGGATGGATTACTGTACATTCACTAGGGTCCCGTTTGGTAGAAATGCAAAAGCTAGCCATAAAGAGGGAGAACGAGTAAAGTAGGGCAGCCAGGAGCTCAAGTTGAACCTAGCAGGCAGCCAGAGTTGCAGAGTATACGTTACCCACTCCCGACGAGCACCACAATAAAACCACATATTAATCAAACCCTAATGACCTGCTATTACGTGTAATTACTGAGTAAACTCACTTAGAGACAGGCTCCTTTTTTAATCCCCACTCCATTTAGCTCTGTTTAGCCAGGCACTGTGGAATGTGCTGAACACGACTCACTGTTCCCTCTCACTGGTCTCACTGTTCCCTCTTACTGTTCTCACTGGTCTCACTGTTCCCTCTGACTGGTCTCACTGTTCCCTCTTACTGTTCTCACTGTTCCCTCTTACTGTTCTCACTGGTCTCACTGTTCCCTCTTACTGTTCTCACTGTTCCCTCTTACTGTTCTCACTGGTCTCACTGTTCCCTCTCACTGGTCTCACTGTTCCCTCTTACTGTTCTCACTGTTCCCTCTTACTGTTCTCACTGGTCTCACTGTTCCCTCTCACTGGTCTCACTGTTCCCTCTTACTGTTCTCACTGTTCCCTCTTACTGTTCTCACTGGTCTTACTGTTCCCTCTCACTGGTCTCACTGTTCCCTCTCACTGGTCTCACTGTTCCCTCTTACTGTTCTCACTGTTCCCTCTTACTGTTCTCACTGGTCTCACTGTTCCCTCTCACTGGTCTCACTGTTCCCTCTCACTGGTCTCACTGTTCCCTCTTACTGTTCTCACTGTTCCCTCTTACTGTTCTCACTGGTCTCACTGTTCCCTCTCACTGGTCTCACTGTTCCCTCTCACTGGTCTCACTGTTCCCTCTTACTGTTCCCTCTTACTGTTCTCACTGTTCCCTCTCACTGGTCTCACTGTTCCCTCTTACTGGTCTCTCTCACTGGTCTCACTGTTCCCTCTTACTGGTCTCACTGTTCCCTCTCACTGGTCTCACTGTTCCCTCTCACTGGTCTCACTGTTCCCTCTTACTGGTCTCACTGTTCCCTCTCACTGGTCTCACTGTTCCCTCTCACTGTTCCTTCTTACTGTTCTCACTGTTCCCTCTCACTGGTCTCACTGTTCCCTCTCACTGGTCTCACTGTTCCCTCTTACTGTTCTCGCTGTTGCCTCTCACTGGTCTCACTGTTCCCTCTCGCTGGTCTCACTGTTCCCTATTACTGGTCTCACTGTTCCCTCTTACTGTTCTCACTGTTCCCTCTTACTGTTCCCTCTTACTGTTCCCGCTGTTTCCTCTTACTGTTCTCACTGTTCCCTCGTACTGCTCTCACTGATCCCTCTTACTGTTCCCTCTTACTGTTCTCACTGTTCCCTCTTACTGTTCTCACTGTTCCCTCGTACTGCGCTCACTGTTCCCTCTTACTGTTCTCACTGTTCCCTCTTACTGTTCTCACTGTTCCCTCTCGCTGTTCTCACTGTTCCCTCTTGCTGCTCTCACTGTTCTCACTGTATCCTCTTACTGTTCTCACTGTTCCCTCTTACTGTTTTCACTGTTCCCTCTTACTGTTTTCACTGTTCTCACTGTTCCCTCTTACTGTTCTCACTGGTCTCACTGTTCCCTCTCACTGGTCTCACTGTTCCCTCTTACTGTTCTCACTGTTCCCTCTTACTGTTCTCACTGGTCTCACTGTTCCCTCTCACTGGTCTCACTGTTCCCTCTTACTGTTCTCACTGTTCCCTCTTACTGTTCTCACTGGTCTCACTGTTCCCTCTCACTGGTCTCACTGTTCCCTCTCACTGGTCTCACTGTTCCCTCTTACTGTTCTCACTGTTCCCTCTTACTGTTCTCACTGGTCTCACTGTTCCCTCTCACTGGTCTCACTGTTCCCTCTCACTGGTCTCACTGTTCCCTCTTACTGTTCTCACTGTTCCCTCTTACTGTTCTCACTGTTCCCTCTTACTGTTCTCACTGGTCTCACTGTTCCCTCTCACTGGTCTCACTGTTCCCTCTTACTGTTCCCTCTTACTGTTCTCACTGTTCCCTCTCACTGGTCTCACTGTTCCCTCTTACTGGTCTCTCTCACTGGTCTCACTGTTCCCTCTTACTGGTCTCACTGTTCCCTCTCACTGGTCTCACTGTTCCCTCTCACTGGTCTCACTGTTCCCTCTTACTGGTCTCACTGTTCCCTCTCACTGGTCTCACTGTTCCCTCTCACTGTTCCTTCTTACTGTTCTCACTGTTCCCTCTCACTGGTCTCACTGTTCCCTCTCACTGGTCTCACTGTTCCCTCTTACTGTTCTCGCTGTTGCCTCTCACTGGTCTCACTGTTCCCTCTCGCTGGTCTCACTGTTCCCTATTACTGGTCTCACTGTTCCCTCTTACTGTTCTTACTGTTCCCTCTTACTGTTCTCACTGTTCCCTCTTACTGTTCCCTCTTACTGTTCCCGCTGTTTCCTCTTACTGTTCTCACTGTTCCCTCTTACTGTTCTCACTGTTCCCTCGTACTGCTCTCACTGTTCCCTCTTACTGGTCTCACTGTTCCCTCTCACTGGTCTCACTGTTCCCTCTTACTGTTCTCGCTGTTGCCTCTCACTGGTCTCACTGTTCCCTCTCGCTGGTCTCACTGTTCCCTATTACTGGTCTCACTGTTCCCTCTTACTGTTCTTACTGTTCCCTCTTACTGTTCTCACTGTTCCCTCTTACTGTTCTCACTGTTCCCTCTCGCTGTTCTCACTGTTCCCTCTTGCTGCTCTCACTGGTCTCACTGTATCCTCTTACTGTTCTCACTGTTCCCTCTTACTGTTTTCACTGTTCCCTCTTACTGTTTTCACTGTTCCCACTGTTCCCTCTTACTGTTCTCACTGGTCTCACTGTTCCCTCTCACTGGTCTCACTGTTCCCTCTTACTGGTCTCACTGTTCCCTCTCACTGGTCTCACTGTTCCCTCTCACTGGTCTCAGTGTTCCCTCTTACTGGTCTCACTGTTCCCTCTCACTGGTCTCACTGTTCCCTCTCACTGGTCTCACTGTTCCTTCTTACTGGTCTCACTGTTCCCTCTCACTGGTCTCACTGTTCCCTCTCACTGGTCTCACTGTTCCCTCTTACTGTTCTCGCTGTTGCCTCTCACTGGTCTCACTGTTCCCTCTCTCTGGTCTCACTGTTCCCTATTACTGGTCTCACTGTTCCCTCTTACTGTTCTTACTGTTCCCTCTTACTGTTCTCACTGTTCCCTCTTACTGTTCCCTCTTACTGTTCCCGCTGTTTCCTCTTACTGTTCTCACTGTTCCCTCGTACTGCTCTCACTGATCCCTCTTACTGTTCCCTCTTACTGTTCTCACTGTTCCCTCTTACTGTTCTCACTGTTCCCTCGTACTGCTCTCACTGTTCCCTCTTACTGTTCCCTCTTACTGTTCTCACTGTTCCCTCTTACTGTTCTCACTGTTCCCTCTTACTGTTCTCACTGTTCCCTCTCGCTGTTCTCACTGTTCCCTCTTGCTGCTCTCACTGTTCCCTCTTGCTGCTCTCACTGTTCCCTCTTGCTGCTCTCACTGTTCTCACTGTATCCTCTTACTGTTCTCACTGTTCCCTCTTACTGTTTTCACTGTTCCCTCTTACTGTTTTCACTGTTCTCACTGTTCCCTCTTACTGCTCTCACTGTTCTCACTGTATCCTCTTACTGTTCTCACTGTATCCTCTTACTGTTCTCACTGTTAACTCTTACTGTTTCCTCTTACTGTTCTCACTGTTAACTGTTACTGTTTCCTCTTACTGTTCTCACTGTTCCCTCTTACTGTTCTCACTGTTCCCTCTCGCTGTTCTCACTGTTCCCACTGTATCCTCTTACTGTTCTCACTGTTCCCTCTTACTGTTCTCACTGTTCCCTCTTACTGTTCTCACTGTTAACTCTTACTGTATCCTCTTACTTTTCTCACTGTTCCCTCTTACTGTTCTCACTGTTCCCTCTCACTGGTCTCACTGTTCCCTCTTACTGGTCTCACTGTTCCCTCTCACTGGTCTCACTGTTCCCTCTCACTGGTCTCAGTGTTCCCTCTTACTGGTCTCACTGTTCCCTCTCACTGGTCTCACTGTTCCCTCTCACTGGTCTCACTGTTCCTTCTTACTGGTCTCACTGTTCCCTCTCACTGGTCTCACTGTTCCCTCTCACTGGTCTCACTGTTCCCTCTTACTGTTCTCGCTGTTGCCTCTCACTGGTCTCACTGTTCCCTCTCTCTGGTCTCACTGTTCCCTATTACTGGTCTCACTGTTCCCTCTTACTGTTCTTACTGTTCCCTCTTACTGTTCTCACTGTTCCCTCTTACTGTTCCCTCTTACTGTTCCCGCTGTTTCCTCTTACTGTTCTCACTGTTCCCTCGTACTGCTCTCACTGATCCCTCTTACTGTTCCCTCTTACTGTTCTCACTGTTCCCTCTTACTGTTCTCACTGTTCCCTCGTACTGCTCTCACTGTTCCCTCTTACTGTTCCCTCTTACTGTTCTCACTGTTCCCTCTTACTGTTCTCACTGTTCCCTCTTACTGTTCTCACTGTTCCCTCTCGCTGTTCTCACTGTTCCCTCTTGCTGCTCTCACTGTTCCCTCTTGCTGCTCTCACTGTTCCCTCTTGCTGCTCTCACTGTTCTCACTGTATCCTCTTACTGTTCTCACTGTTCCCTCTTACTGTTTTCACTGTTCCCTCTTACTGTTTTCACTGTTCTCACTGTTCCCTCTTACTGCTCTCACTGTTCTCACTGTATCCTCTTACTGTTCTCACTGTATCCTCTTACTGTTCTCACTGTTAACTCTTACTGTTTCCTCTTACTGTTCTCACTGTTAACTGTTACTGTTTCCTCTTACTGTTCTCACTGTTCCCTCTTACTGTTCTCACTGTTCCCTCTCGCTGTTCTCACTGTTCCCACTGTATCCTCTTACTGTTCTCACTGTTCCCTCTTACTGTTCTCACTGTTCCCTCTTACTGTTCTCACTGTTAACTCTTACTGTATCCTCTTACTTTTCTCACTGTTCCCTCTTACTGTTCTCACTGTTCCCTCTTACTGTTCTCACTGTTAACTCTTACTGTTTCCTCTTACTGTTCTCACTGTTCCCTCTTACTGTTCTCACTGTTCCCACTTACTGTTCTCAAAGTTCTCATTGTTCCCTCTCGCTATTCTCACTGTTTCCTCTTACCGTTCTCACTGTTCCTTCTTACTCTTCTCACTGTTCCCTCTTACTGTTCTCACTGTTCTCACTGTTCCCTCCTGCTGTTCTCATTGTTCCCTCTTGCTGGTCTCACTGTTCCCTCTTACTGTTCTCGCTGTTCTCTCTCACTGTTCCCTCTCACTGTTCCCTCTCGCAGGTCTCACTGTTCCCTATTACTGTTCTCACTGTTCCCTATTACTGTTCTCACAGTTCCCTCTTGCTGCTCTCACTGTTCTCACTGTATCCTCTTACTGTTCTCACTGTTCCCTCTTACTGGTCTCACTGTTCCCTCTTACTGTTCTCGCTGTTCTCTCTCACTGTTCCCTCTCACTGTTCTCACGGTTCCCTCTCGCAGGTCTCACTGTTCCCTATTACTGTTCTCACTGTTCCCTATTACTGTTCTCACTGTTCCCTATTACTGTTCTCACTGTTCCCTCTTACTGTTCCCTCTCGCTGTTCTCACTGTTCCCTCTTGCTGTTCTCACTGTTCCCTCTTACTGCTCCCACTGTTCCCACTGTTTCCTCTTACTGTTCTCACTGTTCCCTCTTACAGTTCTCACTGTTCTCACTATTCCCTCTCACTGTTCCACTGTTTACTCTTACTGTTCCTACTGTTTCCTCTTACTGTTCTTACTGTTGCCTCTTACTGTTTCCTCTTACTGTTTCCTCTTACTGTTCCCCCTTACTGTTCTCACTGTTCCCCTTTACTGTTCTCACTGTTCCCTCTTACTGTTCTCACTGTTCCCTCTTACTGTTCTCACTGTTCCCTCTTACTGTCCTCACTGTTCTCACTGTTCCCTCTTACTGTCTTCACTGTTTTTACTTTTTTTTAAAAATTGAACTTTTATTTAACTAGGCATGTCAATTAAGATCACATTTTTTATTTACAATGATGTCCTAGCAAAAGGCCCCCTGCGGGGGGCACAAAAAACATAGGTCCAGACACACACCATGACAAGAGAGACACAACAACACTATAGAACGAGAGACCTAGGCCAACACCACTGTTCTCACTGTTCCCGATGGAGCAGCACTAGGCTGGGCTGGCTGGTCCAGATGTGGCCTAGCAGCGGTGGGTAATGCAACCCTCAGACAGAGAACAGGAGGAAGTAGGCCTTCAGTAGGTCCAGGATGTAGGTGTGGGTGTGAGAGCAGGACGCAGCCACGGTGCATTAATGACCTTGAACGATCTGAATGATAGCCATTCAATAAGAATTTCTTAAATTCCACACCCTTCACCTTCACCACCCTCTTCCTCTTACACACCCTGTACAATAACATTATGAAACACACACACACACACACACACACACACACACACACACACACACACACACACACACACACACACACACACACACACACACACACACACACACACACACACACACACACACACACACACACACACACACACACAATGGCCGGGTGTGTTTCTAGGAGCAACTACCTGAGTGTTTTAGCCATGGCCTCTCCTTTCCTCTCCCACCCCTAGGCACCAAGCCAGAGGACATCCAGACATCCCCCTAACCCTCCCCCAAGCACACATTGACACCTCAGAGAAATCTGAGGTGAGCAAAGTTCTGTACAGTATCCAACAGAGTATTTCTCAGAGGGAGTGGGGAGTAGGGGAGCTGGTTATTGTGAATATCGCTCATTGAGGCATGATAGAAATGTAGCGATCTTAAAATCTGCCAATTTTGAATATGTGGGTCGTTCCACGAAATAAGTTCCTTTTGCATCCTTTGATATATTAAGTAGAAATTGGGCACCAATATTTAATTTTAAAATCCAGTTATATTAAATGTGGCCTTTAAGAAAGACCACGTGAAGAATTCAATCATTTAGATTTTTAAGACAGCTAAAGTACCACATTTCTGCATTTGGACAATTCCCTCAGTGCACCCTCTGCAACTTCTAGGAAGAGTATAACCCACTAACCCCAACATATAACCATCATTGTACAGCCCTAGTTATTTTGTTGCTTTAACATTACATTTGAAAGTTTCCCTCGTTTTAAGGTCAACTCTGTTACGTGCACTGAACTCTCGTTTTAATATGGTGAAAATATACCTTCACTTAAAAAAAATAATCTAAGTAAACATTGAACATCTAATAGTGAAATCATAGTGTAAAAGCAGGTGAGCTTCCCTTCCCCCTGTCACAAAGGGATTTATGGCTGATTTAAGATAATAATCAACCCTGTTACGGTCAACCCTGTTACGGTTAACCCTGATAATAGACACTTACTATGGTCCTTTTTTTATTTAACCTCTTGAGATGGGAAAACATGTTTTTTTTTATGAAGTTGAACATGTGCTCTTTATTGGACCAAGTTACAATTCTCAAAAGGCACCGAATTGGTGGAACGACCCATCTGTTGCACCATACATCAGTGCCAACACACAGGCTGATCCGCCCAAAATGCCAAAATGGCAAGACAGAACATGAACATAGCATTGTAAAGGGTGAGACAAAACCATGTACTTTAGCCCTGGCCCTCTCTGGTGCGTGCCTAGGTCCACAGTCACCTCATCTGATCCTGTTGTTATTTGCTGCTGTTGATGGAAAGATTTACAGAGTGCAGCTCAGTTTCACCGCAAGACCCAATAGAGAAAAGGAAAGAGCAGACCGAGAGAAAGACAGAGGGAGAGACAGAGAAAGAGAGAGGGTGTGAGAGAAATTCCATCAGGACAGAGGCACATAGGGTTAGATGCCAGCACACATACCCACCCCCCAAAAGTGTATATGAGGATAGAGTATACACGTACAGTATGTAAGGTATAAATACATCACTGTCTCTTACATGCTGACCAGACCGGACACGCTGCGTGCATGAGCATTGCAAAATACATTTACACATACATGTTATTCAATCATTGCGGTTTACCGTTTTATCTGTGGAATAATTGTCAGAGTTGAGGACCTTGTGCATTTCAGTTAAATAACAACCCAATGTTTATATCCCAGGACAAATTAGATAGCAACAGCAAGCTAGCTAGCTAAATTGCCATAAATGTTTAATGGTTTTTGACCTGGCCCCAAATTAATATAATTGGTTCAGAGTTTGTTCTGATATTTCAACCTGCGTGTCCTGATCGCTTCTGGTGTGGGTGAACAAAATGAATGTGCGCGCTACGGCGGACGCAATCGCGTGTCCGGTTTGGTCAGCATGTTAGTCATCTCTCCCTCTAATGCTCAATCTCTCCTGTACTTTAAAAAAATATATATATTTAACCTTTATTTAACCAGGTAGGCTAGTTGAGAACAAGTTCTGGCAAGTTCTGGCAGCAGCAGAGAACTGGAAGGAAAGACGACCAAAGGAGGAATTGGCTTTGGGGATGACCAGTGAGATATACCTGCTGGAGCGCATGCTACGAGTGGGTGCTGCTATGTTGACCACTGAGCTGAGATAAGGCGGGGCTTTACCTAGCAGAGACTTGTAGATAACCTGTAGCCAGTGGGTTTGGCAATGCGTATGAAGCGAGGGCCAACCAACGAGAGCATACAGGTCGCAATGGTGAGTAGTGTATGGGGCTTTGGTGACAAAACGGATGGCACTGTGATAGACTGCATCCAGTTTGTTGAGTAGAGTGTTGGAGGCTATTTTATAGATGACATCACCGAATTCGAGGATCGGTAGTATGGTCAGTTTTATGAGGGTATGTTTGGCAGCATGAGTGAAGGATTCTTTGTTGCGATATAGGAAGCCAATTCTAGACTTAATTCTGGATTGGAGATGCTTAATGTGAGTCTGGAAGGAGAGTTTACAGTCTAACCAGACACCTAGGTATTTGCAGTTGTCCACGTATTCTAAGTCAGAGCCGTCCAGGGTAGTGATGCTGGACAGGCGAGCAGGTGCGGGCAGTGATCGCGTTGAATAGCATGCATTAGTTTCCCCTGCGTTTAAGAGCAGTTGGAGGCCATGCAAGGAGAGTTGTATGGCATTGAAGCTCGTCTGGAGGGTTGTTAACACAATATCCAAAGAGGGGCCAGAAGTATACAGAATGGTGTCGTCTGCATAGAGGTGTACCAGAGAATCACCAGCAGCAAGAGCAACATCATTGATGTATACAGAGAAGAGAGTCGGCCCGAGAATTGAACCCTGTGGCACCCCCATAGAGACAGCCAGAGTCCGGACAACAGGCCCTCCGATTTGACACACTGAACTCTATCAGAGAAGTAGTTGGTAAACCAGGCGAGGCAGTAATTTGAGAAACCAAGGCTGTCGAGTCTGCCAATAAGAATGTGGTGATTGACAGAGTCGAAAGCCTTGGCCAGGTCGATGAAAACAGCTGCACAGTAATGTCTCTTATCGATGGCGGTTATGATGTTGTTTAGGACCTTGAGCGTGGCTGAGGTGCACCCATGACCAGCTCTGAAACCAGATTGCATAGCGGGGAAGGTACGGTGGGATTAGAAATGGTCGGTTATCTGTTTGTTAACTTGGCTTTCGAAGACCTTAGAAAGACGGGGTAGATAGATGTAGGTCTGTAGCAGTTTGGGTCTAGAGCGTCACCCCCTTTGAAGAGGGGGATGACCGCGGCAGCTTTCCAATCTTTGGGAATCTCGGACGATACGAAAGAGAGGTTGAACAGGCTAGTAATAGGAGTTGCAACAATTTCGGCAGATCATTTTAGAAAGAGTGGGACCAGCTTGTCTAGCCCGGCTGACTTGTAGGGGTCCAATTTTGCAGCTCTTTCAGAACATCAGCTATCTGGATTTGGGTAAAGGAGAAATGGTGCGGGCTTTGGCGGGTTGCTGTGGAGGGTGCCGGGCAGTTGACAGGGGTAGGGGTAGCCAGGTGGAAAGCATGGCCAACCGTAGAGAAATGCTTATTGAAATTCTCAATTATAATGGATTTATCGGTGGTGACAGTGTTTCCTAGCCTCAGAGCAGTGGGCAGCTGGGAGGAGGTGCTCTTATTCTCCATGGATTTTACAGTGTCCCAGAACTTTTTTGAGTTAGAGCTACAGGATGCAAATTTCTGTTTGAAAAAGCTAGCCTTATCTTTCCTAACTGCCTATGTATATTTGTTCATAACTTCCCTGAAAAGTTGCATATCACGGGGGCTATTCAATGCTAATGCAGAACGCCACAGGATGTTTTTGTGCTGGTCAAGGGCAGACAGGTCTGGAGTGAACCAAGGACTATATCTATTCCTAGTTCTACATTTTTTGAATGGGGCATGCCTATTTAAGATGGTGAGGAAGGCACTTTTAAAGAATAGCCAGGCATCATCTACTGACGGGTTGAGGTCAACGTCATTCCAGGATACCCCGGCCAGGTCAATTAGAAAGGCCTGCTCGCAGAAGTGTTTTAACGAGCGTTTGACAGTGATGAGTGGAGGCCGTTTGACCGCTGACCCATTACGGATGCAGGCAATGAGGCAGTGATCGCTGAGATCTTGATTGAAAACAGCAGAGGTGTATTTGGAGGGTGAGTTAGTTAGGATGACATCTATGAGGGTGCCCGTGTTTACGGATTTGGAGTTGTACCTGACCATTGATAATTTGTGTGAGATTGAGGGCATCAAGCTTGGATTGTAGGATGTCCGGGGTGTTAAGCATGTCCCAGTTTAGGTCACCTAGTAGCACGAGCTCAGAATATAGATGGGGGGCAATCAATTCACATATGGTATCGAGGGAGGGAGGTCTATAGCAAACGGCAACAGTGAGAGACTTGTACTGTACTGACCACAGGAATCAAGCAAAGTGCAACTGGACTGAAGCAGCACTTAAGTCTTTATTGATCATTACAAACTGCACCATAAAGTTGAAATAAAATGGTTCTCCAGTGAATTTTTGTCCCAACATTTTTTTTTTTATATATAAAAAGTATTCAATAATGCCCTTGGGACAGTTTCAAAGACAAGCAGAGACCACAGTCTGTACAAGTACAAGCTCTAGAGCCAGATAGTTTTTTGTGTCAGTGTCATGCAAACTCTCCAAACACACAAATACATCCACACTCCCAGACCCACCCACACTCACAGACATAAGGAAACTCTTTCACTAATGCACACACACCAAATGAGGAGCAGTATCAATCTCCTCACTTAACCCATAAATGGTCACCCGACCATGAAATGTCATGTAAACTCTAGGTCTCTTGGGAGGTTTGAAGAACTTGTGCAGACATCTCTGTGAATCGATCTAAAAGCACGATGACACATGAAGCCTTTGGAAGATTGTGTACGCATAAGGCCGGGTCTCATCACTTTATGGGGAAATAATCTCTCCCTATTGCAGCTCCCTACGCACCCAACAACAAAACGCACTTATTTCATCAATTCATTTCTTGGCAAATGACACAGGCATCATTATTCCATATGGATATACTCAGAATCATAATAAGTTAATCTGAAAACGGATTCGAAAAAAAGGGCAAATGGTTTACAGACTAATCTTGACCATATGTGTATGATCTGGGCACGGCACTGGCAGAAGTGCTGACAGCAGCACAGAAAACCCTGTTTAAGATCCTATTTCTCTGTCTGCTTTCTCTCTCTGGGGGAGGAATAATGTCACCAGGAAATATGGAAAGTCTTAGTTGGCATCAGATATTGTGAAGCTTGGGTTAGATGAGGCCATCTGACGAATCAATGTTTATGTTCATGCCACAGTCCCTCCAGGTGTGTGTGTGTGTGTGTGTGTGTGTGTGTGTGTGTGTGTGTGTGTGTGTGTGTGTGTGTGTGTGTGTTTGCGTGTGTGTGCGTGCGTGTGTGTGTGCGCATGTGTGTTGTATGATTTTGGCTGTACACAAACCCATCTAACTAAATTTGTGGAAAGTGCAATTTGATGCTTGAGTAGCCATTTATATCAGGCAGGGTTAGGGGTAATGGGCCAGGGTTCAGGGCGACTATTCTGAACAGAGGACAGTTGGAGTAGATTGAGAGAGAGAGAGAGAGCGAAGCTCCACGGAGACAGTGAAAGATGCATGTGCAGCAGTTGAGCTGTAAGTGATTCATATTTATGCACACACACACACACACACACACGAATGCACGCACGCACACAAACTCACATACATGAGCACACACAACCCCCCCCCCACATACACACATTCACACACACAGACACACACCAACACACTATCACAGCTTATCATGAAATAGACACAAAATACATATAGTTTAAATTCTTGACAGTTTCTTTTGTATTTCATGGTTTTCTTCACAACACATTTTGTGTGTATTTCACAATTTTCATTGTTCATAATGCATTTGTGTACATTACACAAATTCCAATTAGTTGTTTCTAACATTAGCTAAGTTAGCGAGGTGGTTAATGTTAGCTAAGGTAGCTAGGTAGCTAACGTTAGCTAGGCTAGGGGTTAGGGGTTAAGGCTAGGTTTAGGGGTTAGGTAACTTTAAGGGGGCAAGGTTAGGGTTAGCTAACATGCTAGCTAAGTAGTTAAAAGTAGTTAAAAGGTAGTAAGTAGTTGCAAAGTTGCTAATTAGCTAAAGTTGTCCATGATGTGATTTGAACACGGAATGTTTGGGCTGCTAGACGGTCGCATTATACATTACCCACCCATCCTCCCTCCTATCGTTTCTGTCTTAAGTAACCTACTGTCTTTATCTGTAATTGAAATGCACTGTAGAGAAGAGTGGGATACGTTTATCCATTTTTACATTCAGCATCCCTCCGTCAAGGGAAATATAGTATTCTTTCTAACAAATATATATATATACATTTATTTCAGGACGTTGTGTATCCCTGGACATAATTAAATATTACCACTACCTTTTTAAAACCACATCTATTTTTATTTCCCAAACACAATTCACAACAATCACGACCACTTTTTAATTTTTTTTATCATTTTAAGCATATTTTAACAAAGGCTTTGACATAGACCAGGCCCTGTTGTTACCTCATATCCCAACGATATTGCCTTGCCTTACGCCTGGGAAGAAAACATTTGAATTTGCTCAACTTGCCTTTGGATCAACTATTGGCTTAACATTGGCTTAACTTACCCCATGGCCATTGGCTTAACTCACCCCATGACCATTGTCTCAACTTACCCCAAGCCAAACATTTTGACTATATTAGCCCACAAAGCTACAAGGATGCACTTTCATGCTAGGTTTAGGACTTCATATTGAAGCGTATAAAGACCCCAACTGACGTATAGAACAATCTTAAAATGATCTACGTTGGTTTAGATACAAGCTTCATGAAACCTCTAACAGAATAAATTCATTTGACTTAAGTGAAAATCTGTTTTTTGGACGTGACTTGCTTACCACTTTTTTTCATGTAGTTCCTTCATTCACAGACTCCATGAAATGATGACCTCTTCCTAAATATTTGGTCAGATAATACATTTTGTGTATGTTTTCTTAGAAACACAGATGGCTCATCTTACCCCTTTGGCTCAACTTACCCCTTTGGCTCAACTTACCCCACATTCCCCTATACAAAATTGTGTACTGCATACAAAAAAAAATCCAATAAACAATTCTTGTCTATTTCACAATAATCTATGATACTGGGTTGCACACGCACACACACACACGTTATCCTTACCCTACAGAGTAAAGTTCCACCTTACATATTTCATGGGTGTCTGTTATCATATTTAATAAGTGCAAGACGAATCAATAAATATTTACAGTAGATATCAGCCATGCTCAAATGAGCTTTCCCAAATAAACTATGACATCAAAATAAGAGGACACAGTCCAATGAAAAAACACGGACTATCAAGAGCCTCACAAGGGTAGGAAAACAGTGTGAGAGGCAAGGGGTACCCTGAGGTGATGAAATACAAACAGGCTTAGCTTTTTTTTGTTAATGAGTGACCCAACACTGAACAAAATCATGTTCAGCATCAAAACCCCAGTAAAACCTTCCATCAAATACCACAAATGTACAGCATGTAACCAAATACTTCATTATAATTTCTCCACCAGAACCACAACTTTACTTGATATGACTAATAATGTCTTGGCCTGAAATATTCTGAGAAATTCATTAATTCCAGACCCAAATTAATTGCCAATATTTGTATAACAACCACACAAGCAGATGAGTTGATAAAATATGACAGATTCACCAAACAATGACATGAACATGAAGTAAGTCAACTTAAAACTAAGAAACTAAAGTAGGCTACATTAACAACAACAGAGTTCAAAGTTCAGAGTTTCTTACCTGTGCTGATGTGCTGCCAAAGTTATTGAATATAAGAATGATGTCACCTATAATTTCCTTTATCTTAAAGTGAAGTAATTTAAGATTTAAATAAAGTCACAACTTCTGAGACAGTGACTATCACTAAGCCACTGTCAAAAACACTGACACACACACACACACACACACTCTGCCACTGAGTAACACTGAAACACACACAGAGGGCACAGAGAGAGCAAAGTGGGAGGGAGAAAGTGGAGAGAGACAGAAGGAGAGAGAGAGACAGTCCGATTTTTAAAAGCAACCAAGATTATTGTGAGACATGAGTCGGACTCTGATCTCTTGGCATGACTTCAGTTGAACTCTCCTTCAATCTCTGTGTCTCACATGTTCCCCCCCCGCTTGCTGTCAGTATCAGTAAATAACACATTGATCCCATTTTGGAGTCCACTGTGGCTGGACCAGGAACCCATGAAGGAAGGGGGAAAGAGAGGTGCTGACATCCTGTCCAGAGTCCCCTAGGCTGAGACACACTGGGGGTTAAACCCCCCAACTCTACTCCATCCCAATTACTCTGTCTGGGTCAATAACAATGAAACGCAAGAGACTAAATAAGGATGGTCCTGGTACTGTACTGTACATCCTGATAAAAATCATATCCAGGTGGGTTGAAACATCAGTGGCAGTAGTATTTGTATGTTTTAGATGCCATTCTGCTTGTGGGGCCAAATGTTATCCTAGCAGCTTCATTGTCACGTTTTTTCCCCATACTGAAACAAAGCTGTGCTATGCAGTCTGTATTCTGTCAGTTTAGCAGGCTGGGTCACAGTCTACTGGTCATCTTAAAGTCCAACAATACCCCTCAGTTCTGGGTCTGACACAGAGCCAGATGACTTGAAGGGAAAAAAGGCCTTAGGGGCTTAATTCTGTGTGTGGTATAATGATGAGAAATTAAAAATAACAGTGCTTTGTGACATCAGACATTTTATCTTGCATGCCAAATTAAAACAGGCCACTTTGGCCTGGTCTAAAATAGCTTAGTTAGGACGGTATGGAAATAGATCCACTTAGAGTGGGCAGCACCTGGTCAGTATGGGACAGATGGCTGTAAACCCTGCCTGATCATGCTCTGCAAAAAGAGCATACACTGCCCTAAGACTGACTGCAGACCTCACACGCCAAACGCTTACTGTACAGTTTACATACAGTAGAGCTAGAAATGTGAATAAAGTGATTGACGTTTCTCTAGTGCACTGGGGCAAGGCCTGACACAGGGGCTGACATTAAATGAAGCATGAAAGGGTGTAGTTTTTCACTCAGTGAAATGCTCAGTATGGGGTTCAGGTTTTGGGGTTTATAACATTGGGTGAACTGCCCAGTGATATTTTGGTCTGTGTGTGTCAGTGGAGGCTCTGCCACTGGGAAGCAGCAGCAGATGGAATTATTTGTGGTAGTTGTTGCTAGGAGGGGTTCATACCAGAGACAGTGTGTGTGTGTGTGTGTGTGTGTCGTGTGCACAGGCCGACCAAGATGAATACACAAACCAATGATGGGCTGGGTCATGCTGCTCTCTCACAGTTTGTTTATTCTAGCTACCCAATAAAAGGGGTTGGTTTCATAGCCATTCCATTGGAGCTACACTACTGTGAAAAAGACATGAAAAGAACTATGTGTGTATCCTCCGGCTTAAGTAACCATAAAACACAGGTTAATGAGACGATGAGTTTGACTGATTCAAGATGTTCACATTACTAATACCAGGCTGGCCCACAGTAGGTTAACTTCAGGCCTGCTGTTGCTGAGTGCTCTCTGGTCTGTATAAAAGCTGGCCTGCCCCCTCTGTATTCATTAGGGCTATAACACAGTGTTCAGGGAGGCTTGGTTCAGGAAGAGAGATAGTTTGGATCTGGAAGAGATGGTTCTGGCTGAGAGCTCCAAGATGTTAGTCAACTGACAGAGCATGAAGGGCCTCCTCCCTATTAGCTCTCATTTCCATATGGAGCACAAACACACTTACAGTACAGTATCCACACTGTCCAACCCAAGCATTATAACATTACACACACACTTACAGTACAGTATCCACACTGTCCAACCCAAGCATTATAACATTACACACACACTTACAGTACAGTATCCACACTGTCCAACCCAAGCATTATAACATTACACACACACTTACAGTACAGTATCCACACTGTCCAACCCAAGCATTATAACATTACACACACACTTAATATGGAAACTCCCATTAACAACCACATACATTCGTGCTTACAAGTACGCAAAACCCACTTACACAGAGTAGACTATTTCACTGTTTAAAAAGGGCCATGTCAAGGTTACATGACATCATACAAAAAATGGGTACAGTACTTGTCAACATTTCCATGACAACCTTCACATTCCCAAAGCAAAATAAGAATAGGACCACTCATGAAGTTCACTTGGATAGGAGCATAAATTACAACATGAAAAACAACAAAACAGACATCTATGAGAACTCGTTTAAACATTTTCAAACCTCTAAACTCTTATGAGTTCAACATGGAGAGGAAAAGATGCCGGGTTTTCCGCTGAGGGGAAACAAACAACGGGTTGTCTTACAAATGCTTGAAATCAGCATTTCAAATGGAGAGAGATTGATAAAACATCCTTTCTGTGTGATTTCATCCTCAAGGCCAGAGAGGGATAAGAGAGAGGGACAGTTCATAACAGGCTTTCAGACCATGAGATAGACTTCATCTTAAATACGGTTTCTGCAATAGCAGCAACATCATTTCCAACCTGGTCTCAGGGCATTTTGTATTATTCTGTATGTAAATCCAGGACATCCGTTTAGTATTCATTTGTGGATGTCCATCACCCATTTTGTATGACATGTGATGAATTACAATTTGTAGTATATGTTACGAATTGGCAAAACGTACAATGCAAAAAAGTGTTTTTTCCCTTTCTGATTTTCTCTATTTTTGCATATTTGGACATTAAATGTTAGCAGATCTTCAACCAAAACCTACAATTAGATAAAAGGGAACCCGAGTTTACAAATAACAACAAAAAAGTACACTTATTTTATTTATTTAATTAACAAAGTTATGCAACACCCAATTCCCCTGTGTGAAAAAGTAATTTCCCCCTTATACTCAATAACTGGTTGTGCCACCTTTAGTTGCAATGAATGCAGCTAACATGACATTTGCAGGTTTTTAAGCATGCACTGCTAGTTTCAAGTCCTGCCACAACATCTAAATTGGGATTAGGTCTGGACTTTGACTAGGCCATTCCAAAACTTCAAATGTGTTGCTTTTTAGACATTTTCATGTAGACTTGATTGTGTTTTGGATAATTGTCTTGCTGCATGACCCGCCTGAGCTTCAGCTTCAGCGCATAGACTGATGATCTGTCAATCTCCTATATAATTCTCTGATACAGAGCAGAATTCATGGTTCCTTCTATTAAGGCAAGTCATCCAGGTCCTGAGGCAGCAAAGCATTCCCAAACCATCACACTACCACCACCATGTTTGACCTCTGGTATGAGGTTCTTCCTGTGGAATGCAGTGTTTGGTTTTTGGAAGGCATAATAGGACCTATGTAGTCCGTGGAAGAGTGGGCCCAAATTCCTCCACAGCAACGTGAGAGACTGATCAACAACTACAGGAAGCGTTTGGTTGGAGTAATTGCAACTAAAGGTGGCACAACCAGTTATTGAGTGTAAGGGGGAAATTACTTTTTCACACAGAGGCATTGGGTGTTGCATAACTTTGTTTATGAAATACATGAAATAAGTGTGTAATTGTTGTGTTATTTCTTCACTCAGGTTCCTTTCACATAATATGTCGTTGAAGATCTAACATTCAGTATAAAAATTATTCAAAAATCAGTTTGGGGACCTATACTTTTTCACAGCATTGTATGTTATGAATTTGCAAAATGTATGATATGAATTCTAGCTAGGTGGCTAACATTAGCTAGCTGGCTAACGTTAGCTAGGCTAGGAGTTGGGTTGGGTGGGGTGGATGCCCACCCATCCATCCCAGCCAACCCAACCAGCCACCCTACTGTCTTATGTAACCATAACATATCATTTACTATGTTACATCTAGTCTATGAGACCAGGCTGTAATCTCTGCTGAAATATGTACATGGACCACAGCAACAAAGAGTATTCTAAGCATCCACAGCTGATCCATGACCAGGTCACATGCTTTAGAACGATCCTTAGACCAATGACTGTGACCCCTGACCTCTGTCTGCTGTTATTCCTTTCAAATGTATTATTCCTCCAACCCCATAAGATTTTTATGGCTCAATGAAACATCTCATTTGACTACTGCCTGTTAGAGAAGAGTGGGGTAGACTTTTAACAAGGAGGAAGTCACAGACACTTAGGGCCATCTGAAGCCAATGACAGCAAAAACCTCCCCAAACACACTGTCGTGTCTTTGGCTATGCCAGATTAAGTGATATGACATGCTATTCTATAAAATAATTTCTCTGTAATTAATATTACCTGATTGAGCTAATCATGTAAATGTAATTAACTAGAGAGTCGGGGCACCACAAAATAATATTTATAGAGCTAGCGGGCGGAACAGATATGACAGCTTGTTACACAAAAGAAAAGGGTCTGGGTTTGAGTGAAAGAGTGGGAAGACTGAGCAACAAAGAGCGAAGCTGTGCTATCGTAAATACAGTATCTTATACATTCTAAATTACCACCCATTTGGAAAAGGAAAATGCAATAAATATATACTCTAAGCTGCGCTTCAGTAGGTTGGTGGTAGATGGAAGACCGCGTTGCCAAACCGAGTCCTTTGTCCTTTGAAGAATGTCTCTGGTGGTCAATTGGATCCGTTGTGGTAACGTCATTGTGTGATAGACGGGATACTCTGTCTGTTCCTTCCTAACCCTCGTTTGCAGCTGCTGTTGCTAACTCAACGGCTAGGAGGTATCACTTCTGTAGTGAATAAGAGTTCAAAGTTCATATTATTCCCAACCAAAGCTCACGCTGATGTTGGCTTCATTCTGTAGTTATTATCTGAACCATTCTGACATCGGACCGTCGTCCTCACATCCTCGGAACAGGAGGTTATATTGTCATCAAGGCTTTATATAGTGGAGCGAGAAGGTTGTGTCTGAAAAGTTTTATAACCCATGACTCTTCACAGGGGCGGGCCACTGATTGAGCAGAGCCCTAACCTTATGAAAACCCAATTCTCACATTTCAGAAGCTAAAATCACATTTCATCCCATCATGAATAATTTCATATTCAAACATTTAAATTGAACAACAATTCCATGTGAATCCAATAACTCTGATGTGTAGACTTTCCACTGTAGAGTTTATGTCATCTTATCATTGATGAGAATGTCTAAGATGAATGTCTCAGATGACAACAAGTACCACCGCATATGTTCAATTGGTCGGATTACCAGAATATAGTTCATTTCCTCCCACCTTCTGATGTTCCCAGAATCTCTATGTTAACCAAGGGGTTTGCAAATGTAACATCAGTAGGGTAGAGAGGAAACAGGGGGGGAAGAGCTATTTATGACTGTCATAAACCTACCCCCCACCCCCAGGCCAACGTCATGACAACACACACACAAACACACGCACGCACGCACACACACACACACATCTGCACCCATAGCCCAACCTTCTCTGCTTCCTGATAGTGGTGGCGTATAGTTTTTGATAGATCACCTCTGTAAGGACATACAGGAATCCAGGAGAACGGGGACAAAGACCATTCAGTCACAGGTTTAAAACACCCAGGCATTGGAGCAGTAATGGTGAGCATGTCAGGTGAACTTCAGCACTATATGGAGACATTAAACCCCAAATCCCTGGCAGAAAGACATCGTACCTAAATGGGCTTCAGCCCAGCTTGAACAAAAAAGGAAATAAGGTGCTCGACTGACGGACTTCAAAATCCCAAAAAGCCTTCCTTATCCCACTTGAACAGGTGACTATCCAGGAAAATAACGAAAAATGAGGACTGGGTGTCTGCTTTGATCCTTTGCCTCAGCATGATGCGAATCAGCCTACAGTGTTCTCTCTCTCATGTGCCATTTTTCTCTCTACAAAGAATACGTCCTTCAACAAAAGACTGTCTCAGAAAACAGGCAGCATTTTTTATTTTATTTAACCTTTATTTAAAGGCCCAGAGCAATAAAAAACATGATATCCCTGTGTTTTATATAAACAGTTGAAGTCGGAAGTTTACATACACCTTCTTGACATTTAGTCCTAGTAAAAATTCCCTGTCTTAGGTCAGTTAGGATCACCACTTTATTTTAAGAATGTGAAATGTCAGAATAATAGTAGAGAGAATTATTAATTTCAGCTTTGATTTCTTTCATCACATTCCCAGTGGGTCAGAAGTTCACATACACTCAATTAGTATTTGGTAGCATGGCCTTTAAATTGTTTAACTTGGGTCAAACGTTTTGGGTAGCCTTCCACAAGCTTCCCACAATAAGTTGGGTGAAATTTGGCCCATTCCTCCTGACAGAGCTGTAACTGAGTCAGGTTTGTAGGCCTCCTTGCTCGCACACGCTTTTTCAACTTCTGCCCACACATCTTCCATAGGATTGAAGTCAGGGATTTGTGATGGCCACTCCAATACCTTGACTTTGTTGTCCTTAAGCCATTTTGCCACAACTTTGGAAGTATGCTTGGGGTCATTGTCCATTTAGAAGACCAATTTGCAACCAAGCTTTAACTTCCTGACTGATGTCTTGAGATGTTGCTTCAATATATCCACGTACTTTTCCTCCCTCATGATGCCATCTATTTTGTGAAGTGCACCAGTCCCTCCTGCAGCAAAGCACCCCCACAACATGATGCTGCCACCCCCGAGCTTCACGGTTGGGATGGTGTTCTTCGGCTTGCAAGTCTCCCCCTTTTTCCTCCAAACATAACGATGGTCATTATGGTCAAACAGTTCTATATTTGTTTCATCAGACCAGAGGACATTTCTCCAAAAAGTACAATCGTTGTCCCTATGTGCAGTTGCAAAACTCTAAAAATGGCGGTTTTAGAGAAGTGGCTTCTTCCTTGCTGAGCGGCCTTTCAGGTTATGTTGATATAGGACTTGTTTTACTATAGGACTTGTTTTAGATACTTTTCTACCTGTTTCCTTCAGCATCTTCACAAGGTCCTTTGCTGTTGTTCTGGGATTGATTTGCACTTTTCACACCAAAGTACATTAATCTCTAGGAGACAGAACGCGTCTCCTTCCTGAGCGGTATGAAGGCTGCGTGGTCCCATGGTGTTTATACTTGCATACTATTGTTTGTTCAGGTGAACGAGGTACCTTCAGGCATTTGGAAATTGCTCCCAAGGATGAACCAGACTTGTGGAGGTCTACCATTTTTTTCTGAGGTCTTGGCTGATTTCTTTTGATTTTCCCAAGATGTCAAGCAAAGAAGCACTGAGTTTGAAGGTAGGCCTTGAAATACATCCACAGATACACCTCCAATTGGCTCAAATGATGTCAATTAGCCTATCAGAAGCTTCTAAAGCCATGACATGATTTTCTAGAATTTTCCAAGCTGTTTAAAGACACAGTCAACTTAGTGTATGTAAACTTCTGACCCACTGGAATTGTGATTCAGTGAATTATAAATTAAATAATCCGTCTGTAAACAATTGTTGGAAAAATTACTTGTGTCATGCACAAAGTAGATGTCATAACCGACTTGCCAAAACTATAGTTTGTTAACAAGAAATTTGTGGAGTGGTTGAAAAACGAGCTTTAATGACTCCAACTTAAGTGTATGTAAACTTCAGACTTCAACTGTATATATTTTTCCACATCATGCGGTTGAAATAATAATGTGAAATTGTGAAAATTATGATAATGCCCTTTTAGTGTAAGAACTGTTTGAAGACTTTTTTTTGCCAGTTTTGGTCTGATGGAGTTTTGGCCTCTCACCTCGTGACATCACCAGGCGACATTGGTGGCCAGTCCATTAGGGTGTTAGGGGCAGTATCCCACCTATGATTGGTAAAACATTTGACTGTTTCAATATATATGATATTGTTCAAACAAGCTGTTGTTCAGTTACCTACTGCATGAACGCCTACACCTTCTGGGTCTGCTCTATCAGGTACTGAAGAGGAAATTGCCATGAACTTGTAAATAAATAATCATGACAGTCATTGGGAGCCTGGGACCTGAACCAGACATCCACATAGGGCTGGACAATATATCAAATGAATTACATTTTTATGAGCGTTTGTTCTCATGTTGTCTTTTTGGTTCTGTCTCTGCACCTTCCCATTTACACACACACACACACACACACACACACACACACACACACACACACACACACACACACACACACACACCACACACACACACACACACACACATCAAGCTCCTCCTCCTGCCACTCACAGGAACAAAGATGAAAGACCAATTCTTCCTTTGACAACAAGCAGTTTCAACTCACTATTTGCATTAGAGGTTCGGTCCAATAGAGTCGGTCATATGGACACTGAAATACATTGAGACATTGTTTTACTGTACTAGGAGACAACATAACCTCTCTAAATAAACCCTTTTTATGTTTCCTCTTCAAACTGAAGAGAATACCCTACTATACTGGGAGTATCAATGAACATTGATTCTGGAAAATTAATGCTCAGATTCTGTTGTGTGCGGCATTGTGGTACCACTAGCAGTATTTCAGCCACAGACTGTAATACTAGCTGTCTAGACTGTGTTTTATAAAATACAAAACTATTATATAAGGAATTGGCAACTCGTTCTCAATCTGAGAAATAAGGTAGGCCACTTGATTTCATCATCTGAACAAAGTGGACAGGTTAGCACGCTGTTTAAACAGTTGGAGACGGACAGAAGGGTGTGTTCATAACAATTCAACTGTTCTACCTTGTTAGCTAGCAAATAGATCCAAGTTGGCTAAACTTGAAATATAAAGAATGCCTGGCTACTTCCTCACTAGCTCGTGGGCTTGTGCTTAAGATATTGTTAATGAGACCGGGGTTAAGTTTCTATAAAGACAGCTACAAGAAGTTAGCCATTATTAGTGAATGTACATTATGCATGGTTCTGGTTAAGTTTGTTAAACAAAAGGGCATTTTCATAGACAGACTTGAAAGCCAGATCAGCGTCTATATTTCACAAGGCCTGAATTCATTAGATTATTGCTAACTGTTTCAAATGCAGTGTGTTTCTTCTGCTGTTAGATGTTTGCTAGTGGATACTATTGTAGCTACTGGCCAGCTAGCATACCGGTAGCTAGCTTGCACGCGCGCCAATCAAGTCTAACTAAAGTTACATGCTTGTGACATTATGCTAGCTAGCTATCCCCTGTTAGATAATTCGATTTTAGGCTTCACGATTACATTTTTATTTATTTAACTAGGCAAGTCAGTTAAGAACAAATTCTTATTTACAATGACGGCCTACCCCGGGCCAAACCCCAATCTGGACGACGCTGGGCTAATTGTGCACCACCCTATGGGACTCCAAATCACAGCCGGTTGTGATACAGGCTGTAATGGAACCAGGGTCTGTAGTGATGCCTCTAGCACTGAGATGCAGTGCCTTAGACCGCTGCGCCACTCAGGAGGTCAATAGCGCATGAGACAAGGCTTTAAAAGTAGACGGTACTGTGCCTTCAGAAAGTATTCAGACCCCTTGACTTTTTACGCATTTTGTTAGGTTACAGCCTTATTCTAATGTCCCTCATCAATCTACACACAATACCCCATATTTGGCACAGCAAAAAACTGGTTTTTAGAAATTATTTACAGCCTGGAGTCTTCCTGGGTATGACGCTACAAGCTTGGTACACTTGTAATTGGGGAGTTTCTCCCATTCTTCTCTGAAGATCCTCTAAAGCTCTGTCAGGTTGGATGGGGAGTGTTGTTGCACAGCTATTTTCAGGTCTCTCCTGAGATCAGGTTCAAGTCCGGGCTCTGGCTGGTGTCACTCAAGGACATTCAGAGACTTGTCCCTGACTAGTTTCCCAGTCCCTGCAGCTGATGCTGCCACCACCATGCTTCACCGTAGTGATGGTGCCAGGTTTACTCCAGACGTGACACTTGGCATTCAGGCCAAAGAGTTCAATCTTGGTTTCATCAGACCGGAGAATCTTGTTTCTCATGGTCTGAGAGTCTTTAGGTGTCTTTTCGCAAACTTCAAGTGGGCTGCCATGTACCTTATACCGAGGAGTGGCTTCCGTCTGGCCACTCTACAATAAAAGCCTGATTGGTAGAGTGCTGCAGAAATTGTTGTCCTTCTGGAAGGTTCTCCCATCTCCACAGAGGACCTCAAGATGTCTGTCAGAGTGACCATCGGGTTCTTGGTCACCTTCCTGACCAAGGCCCTTCTCCCCCAATTGCTTAGTTTGGCCGGGCGGCCAGCTCTAGGAAGAGTCTTGTTGGTCTCAAACTTCTTCCATTTAAGAATGATGGAGACCACTGTGTACTTGGGGATGTCCAATGCTGCAGAAATGTTTTGTTACCCTTCCCCAGATCTGTGCCTCGACACAATCCTGTCTCGGGACTTCTAGGGACAATTCCTTCGGCCTCATGGCTTGGTTTTTGCTCTGACATGCACTTCAACTGTGGGACCTTATATAGACAGGTGTGTGCCTTTCCAAATCATGTCCAATCAATTTAATTTACCACATGTGAACTCCAAACAAGTTGTAGAAACATCTCAAGTATGATAACTGGAAACAGGATGCACCTGAGCTCAATTTGGAGTCTCATAGCAAAGGGTATTTCTGCTAATTATTTTTCATTAATTTAGAAGAAATTCTAAAAACCTGTTATCTTTTTCATTTTGGATTGTTGTGTGTAGATTGCTGAGGATGTTTTTTTATTTAATCAGTTTTAGAGTAAGGCTGTAACTTAACAAAACGAGGAAAAAGTCAAGGGGTCTGAAAACCTTTCTGCTGAAAGTAATACACCGGTTACTTGAAAAAATAACTGTAAACTGTAATAATATTACAATATTTGAAGACAGTAAGTCGTTATATTACTCCATTACTTATAAAAGTAATATATAACTGTAATATATTACTGTTAGTAATATATTATCCCCAACACTGGTCTCAAGTGATTATGTTGCAATTTGTCTATTTTTCCACAATAAAACTTGGGAGATGGAACTCTGCGTTGTGTATTGTTTTGGTATAACTGGCATCATCATTACTTAAATGGTAAATGTGAGGAAGTACAGACATATTACTGGATATATACATTTCTGATATTCTGAGAATATGGTAACCATGTTCTGGGTATGTTTCTATCAGAAGTAACACGTAACATTACAAAAATGTTCTCTCTCCCTTGAATTGTTAGCTGGGTATCCGCTGCCAGAACAGGCTTGATATACAGTAGAGTCTCAAAAAAAAAGTTGCAAAAAATGTGCCCTCTATAAATAACTATGAAGTAAGTCGTTGTTATCTCTTAATTTAGATGGATGATATAGAGCAGCAGGAGACAGAGGACTTTAACTGTCTTAACAGCATTTGGACTCTGTAACCCTCCAACCTCCCTACTCATTTTTTACTGCACAGACACATGAGACATGATGAGACATTATGGATGGTCTCATCCTCCCCTTTACATGAAACTGAATCCCCTCACATGGACCCCCAGAATACAACTGTCTCTATGACATCATCACCTAAAAACAACATAGTGCCTCATCACTAACCTGTGGGTCTGAGTCACAGACAAACTGTGGCTGTGCGTGCAGAGCGAGAGCGAGAGAGAGAGAGAGAGAGAGAGAGAGAGAGAGAGAGAGAGAGAGAGAGAGGGAGAGGGAGAGAGGGGGAGAAGAGGGAAACAGGGACAGAGAGCTAAAGGATGAAGGGAGAGGAAGAGAAAAGAAAGGGAGGAATGTTGATAATGACAGTGGTGGGAGAAGAGACAAAGCGAGTAAAGAGAGATCGAGAAAGAGATAGAGATAGATGCTTCTCTTGACTCTGAGTGAGACATTTTAACGTACAGCTGTACTCCTGTCACATGGACATGGATCTGGGAGGGAAACCCCAACCTTGGTTTTATGAGTCCCATATGACCCTCTTGTCTAGTCATAAAACTGGCTTCTACACGCACACACACACACTTACACATTCAAGTAAACACATAGTCAAACACAAAATATACACACATACATACTAGGGCTGCACAAATAATTCAATTCACATCGCAATATTGCAAAGTGCAAAATCCATATTACAAGATTCATAATCGCACGCAATATTTAGAAACGCCTCTAAGCCGTGCGTAATGTCTGTTTTTATAGTTTACTCGTTCGTCATCTCTCTCTCACCTCTTGTGGCTGCTTCCCACACACACCAATCTCCGCCCCCTGTCAATCAAGTAGCGCATTATTATTTCTTCTTCTTCTTCTTCTTTATGGTTTAATGGTAGACTACAACCTATGATGTGTATTGCCACCACCTACTGAACGGGGTAGTGAACAAGATAATACATTTAACAATTCCATTGTGGGAAAAGGGGTGGCAGAAACTAAAATCCTAAAATAGACACAGTCCAAAACAAAACACATCCCCTACACAGGCTCAGGGGCTCAAAAAGTCGATGACATGATTCCTCATAAGGCCCAAAAGATGTCAGCCGCACTCACAATAAATAAGACACTATGTTGCAAAACTGCTTTTCTAGCGTTGACTGCTGACAAGCTAACCACCTCCATCTCAGGCTTCATCAGAAAATGCATCGCCGACGTCCCCACAGTGAAGGTTTGCTGCTTCCCCAATTAAAAGCCCTGGATTATCAAATCAAATCAAATTGTATTAGTCACATGCGCCGAATTCACCTTACAGTGAAATGCTTACTTACGAGCCCCTAAAAATACAGATAAGAATAAGAGATAAAAGTAACAAGTAATTAAAGAAAAATAACAATATATACAGGGGGGTGCTGGTACAGAGTCAATGTGCGGGGACACCGGTTAGTTGAGGTAGTATGTACATGTAGGTACAGTTAATTAAAGTGACTATGCATAGATGACAACAGAGAGTGGCAGTGGTGTGGAGAGGGGGGGGGGGGGGGGGGGGGGGCAATGCGAATAGTCTGGGTAGCCATTTGACTAGATGTTCAGGAGTCTTATGGCTTGGGGGTAGAAGCTGTTTAGAAGCCTCTTGGACCCAGACTTGGCACTCCAGTACTGCTTGCAGTGTGGTAGCAGAGATAACAGTCTATGTCTAGGGTGACTGGAGTCATTGACAACTTTTAGGGCCTTCCTCTGACACTGCCTGGTATATAGATCCTGTACAGTGATGTACTGGGCCGTACGCACTACCCTCTGTAGTGCCTTACAGTTAGGGGTCAAGCAGTTGCCATACCAGGCAGTGATGCAACCAGTCAGGATGCTCTCGATGGTGCAGCTGTATAATCTTTTGAGGATCTGAGGACCCATGCCAAATCTTTTCAGTCTCCTGAGGGGGAATAGGTTTTGTCGTGCCCTCTTCATGGCAGGAAGCTTGGCCCCAGTGATGTACTGGGCCGTTCGCACCCCCCGCTGTAGTGCCTTGCGGTCGGAGGCCGAGCAGTTGCCATAGCAGGCAGTGATGCAGCCAGTCACCTAGGTACGTGTTAAACTAAAGGACAGAGCTATCGCAGCCAACCCAGAGGCTACGGCTGAGGACACAAACGCGTACAAGAAGTCCTGCTACAACCTCCGCAGAGCCATCACTCCGGCAAAAGCGCAATATAGGAACAAGATGGAATCCTATTACACCAGGTCCAACGCTCGCATGTGACAGGGACTAGAGTCCATTACGGATTACAAAGGTAGACCTAGCGGTGATCTATCCAACAATGCCTCGTTTCGACACAAACAACACCAAGCCATGCACGAGGGCTCCGACGCTCGCATGTAGCAGGGACTATAGTCCGTTACAGACTACAAAGGTAGTCCTAACCATGACCTATCCAACAATGCCTCTCTACCAGACGAACTCAATTAACTTCATGCACGCTTCGAAAAACAACACCAAACTGTGCACGAGGGCCCCGCCGCCCCAAGAGGACTAGGTGATCTCGCTCTCCGAGGCTAACGTGAGTAAAGGACAAGGGGCCGGATGGTTTTCCATAGAGCGTTCTCAGAGCATGCGCAGACCAGCTGGCAGGAATTTTCATGGGAATTTTCAATCTCCTTATCCTAGTCAACCTCTCCTTGTCCCACGTCTCAAGCTAACCACCATCATTTCTGTTCCGTATAGCTACCTTTCACAATGACTACCTGTAGCACTAACATCTGTCATCATGAAGTGCTTTGAAAGGCCATGGCACACATCACCTCCATCCTCCCAGACACCCTAGACCAGGGTTCCCCAACTGGTGGTCCGCGGACCAAATCTGGCCCGCCGGCAATATTATTTGGCCCCACAATGCCCACCAAATGAATGATGAATATTTTTTTCATTTAAAAATAATCATGATAATAAAAATCTTGGACGCTAAAAACTCCCAAATGCAATGTCCTAAGAAGGAAGTTAACCTATCTAAATAATGCAAAAGTTACATTTTAACAGTCAACTAAAAAAACAGGCAGCGGACCATTTTGTGGTGCTGAAACGTAAAGCTGCAACAGCCGTAGAAAAATGCTTATTGACATTCTCGATTATTGTGGATTTATCGGTGGTGACGGTGTTTCCTAGCCTCAGTGCAGTGGGCAGCTGAGAAGAGGTGCTCTTATTCTCCATGGACTTTACAGTGTCCCAAAACCTTACGGAGTTAGTGCTGCATGATGCAAATTTCTGTTTGAAAAAGCTAGCCTTTGCTTTCCTAACTGACTGTGTATATTGGTTCCTGACTTCCCTGAAAAGTTGCATATCGCGGGGACTATTTGAAACTAGTGCAGCGCGCCACAGGATGTTTTTGTGCTGGTCAAGGGTAGTCAGGTCTGGAGTGAACCAAGGGCTATATCTGTTCTTAGTTCAAATTTTTTTGAAAGCGGCATGCTTATTTAAGATGGTCAGGAAGGCACTTTTTTCAATATTCTTCCAGGATCCCCGGGCCAGGTCGATTAGAAAGGCCTGCTCGCAGAAGTGTTTTAGGAAGCGTTTGCCAGTAATAAGGGGTGGTCGTTTGACCACGGACCCATAACGGAGGCAGTGATGGCTGAGATCCTGGTTGAAAACAGCAGAGGTCTATTTAGAGGGCAAGTTGGTCAGGATGATATCTATGAGGGGGCTCATGTTTATGGATTTGGGGTTGTACCTGGTAGGTTCCTTGATCATTTGTGTGAGATTGAGAGCATCTAGCTTAGATTGTAGGACGGCCGGGGTGTTAAGCATATCCCATTTTAGGTCACTTAACATTAAGAACTATGAAGATAAATGGGGGGCAATCAATTCACATATGGTGTCCAGGGCACAGCTGGGGAGCTGAGGGGGGTCTATAACAAGCGACAACAGTGAGAGACTTATTTCTGGAGAGATGGATTTTTAAAAGTAGTAGCTCGAACTGTTTGGGCATAGACCTGGATAGTAGGACAGAACTCTGCAGGCTCTCTACAGTAGATTGCAACACCACCCCCTTTAGCAGTTCTATCTTGACGGAAAATGTTGTAATTGGGGATGGATATTTCCGAATTTTTAGTGGCCTTCCTACGCCAGGATTCAGACATGGCTAGGACATCATTTTTATGTCGAAACCCAACCGAACCACTCCAGTATCTTTTTGAGGAGCAAAAAGAAATGGACATTAGACCGGTGGAAATCTGTCCTTTAGCCTGACGATTCCAGATTTTTGGTACCAACCGCCGTGTCTTTGTGAGACGCAAAGTAGGTGAATGGATGATCTCCGCATGTGTGGTTTCCACCGTGAAACATAAAGGAGGAGGTGTGATGGTGTGGGGGTGCTTTTGCTGGTGACACTTGCTCGTGACACTTTGCTGGTGACGCTTAGAATTCAAGCATGGCTACCACAGCATTCTGCAGCAATACGCCATCCCATCTGGTTTGGGCTTAGTGGTATTATCATTTGTTTTTCAACAGGTCAATGACCCAACACACCTCCAGGCTGTGTAAGGGCAATTTGACCAAGAAGGAGAGTGATGGAGTGCTGCATCAGATGGCCTGGCTTCCACAATCCCCTGACCTCAACTAAATTGAGATGGTGTGGGATGAATTGGACTGCAAAGTGAAGGAAAAGCAGCCAACAAGTGCTCAGCATATGTGGGAAGCGTTTCAAGACTGTTGGAAAAGCATTCCAGGTGATTGTTGAGAAAATGTCAAGAGTGTGCAAATCTGTCATCAAGGCAAACAGTGGCTACTTTGAAGAATCTAAAATAAAAACTCTATTCTGATTTTTTTAACACTTTCTCTGTTACTACATGATTCCATATGTGTTATTTCATAGCTTTGATATCTTCACTATTATTTTACAATGTAGAAAATAGTAAAAATAAAGAAAACCCTTGAATGACTAGGTGTGTCCAAACTTTTGACTGGTACTGTATACTGTAAATCATTCTATTTCAATGATTCCAACAGTTCACACAAATGTTTTGATCTATAACGTATATACGTCTAATTGCAATATTTAGTAAAAACCAGGGGTTGGTACGGGTTCAGGGAACAGAACCGACAACTGTAAAAGAATTACATTTTTTGAGGAACAGAACCAAAGCCGGGAACGAAAGTGATCTATATTGTTCTGGAGCAGAACCATTATTTTAAAAGCATGGGAACTGGTTAATATTAGTGATGCACTGATATTTGATTTTTGGCCGATACCGATATCTAATATTTTCCTTGCCCCCCAAAAAACGATACCAATAAACGGTATTTTAAATGTTAGCGGCCTTATAAGCATTCTAGTACAGTTAAATACACACACACACACACACACACACACACACACACACACACACACACACACACACTAGTCTAAGCCACACAGTGCAAGAGGCATCTGTCACGCCCTGGCCATAGAGAGGCTTTTATTCTCTATTTTGGTTAAGCCAGGGTGTGACTAGGGTTGGTATTCTAGTTTCTTTATTTCTATGTTTTCTGTTTCTATGTTTTGGCCGGGTATGGTTCTCAATCAGGGACAGCCGTCTATCATTGTCTATGATTGGTAATCATACTTAGGTAGACACTTTTTCCACCTTAGTTATGGGTAGTTGACTTTGTTAGTGGCCTATATAGCCCTAGTAAGCTTCACGTTCGTTTTGGTTGTTTCTTGTTTGCGACATTCATCATAAAAATAAATGTATGCTCACCACGCTGCACCTTGGTCCGTGTCACGCCCTGGCCTATGAGAGCTTTTTATGTCTCTATTTTGGTTTGGTCAGGGTGTGATTTGGGTGGGCATTCTATGTTCTTTTTTCTATGTTTTGTATTTCTTTGTTTTGCCGGGTATGGTTCTCAATCAGGGACAGCTGACTATTGTTCTCTCTGATTGGGAACCATACTTAGGTAGCGTTCTCCCTCCTATGTTTTGTGGGTAGTTGTTTTCTGTTTTGCACCTGACAGGACTGTTTCGGTTTCGTTTATTCTCTTTGTCATTTTTGTTTCAGTGTTCTGTTTAATAAAAGTCATGAACACGTACCACGCTGCGCTTTGGTCCGATTCCTCCTCATCCGACAACGACACTCGTTACAGTCCGGTCATTTCCCTGACGACGTTCGTGACAGCATCACTACAGTCCCTGGTTCGAATCCAGGCTGGGGTAGGCCGTCATTCTAAATAAGAATTTGTTCTTAACTGACTTTGCCTAGTTAAATAAAGGTTACAAACACAAACCATACCACACTAAGCAAAAAGTTATTTTGTTGCCATTTACGTATGTCCCCGTTACCAGTAAAACATTATCAAAACCTATTTCTTTCACTTACTTGCTGTGCTGTTTCATTGTTCATTTGTTCAGTCGTTTCATTCTCAACCAGGATTTCATCATAAATGTCAAGCAGTGAAGTTTCAGCTCTGTCTGTCCCTGGCCTCTCTTCCTCGTTGCGCACTATCACTGTGTCCGTTTCCATCTTGTCAAGCTGTGTGTATGTAATCAAAGTAGCGATCCTCGTACCTAGCATCGAGCATGGTGGCGACACACTAAAGAGAGAATGCCACAGAATTGCTTATTCACAACCTGTGTCGGCAGTTTTGTTGATCGGGCATTTCAATGCCATGACAGAGGGTATCACATCTTCTCTAGGCACAGTTGATGAGCTTATTTCTCAAGTCAGTTGTTCGAATGGAGCTAGCTAGTGTGTTCATGTTTCCGAGTTTCAAACATGTTCTCAAATGCCATTGAAATGGCAGCAGCGGTATGAGAACCAGCACATTCATGAGCAACGCAATACGGCTTTCCTCAGTACAAAATCCTCGTCGACCCACTGCTGTCAGACTCGGCATGCTCATGGGGCTGATATCGCTTGTCCAAATGTCAGTCGTGAAGCTAATAGCAGTGACGCTATTATTGTGTAACTACAGTGGGGCAACATCTGAAAAATAGCGCACTTGGTAGTGTGTACCGGTGCTCGACCAGTCGGTAAAAGCCAACATCACCCACAACAGAGAACGGTTGATTGTCAAGGGCAATGGATTTCGCCTCCGAGTTGTCTCGCTGAAGTTTTCTTTCTCTTTCAAATGACTGTTGGACTTGTTGAGTGCTCGATCCACACAGCAGACATTGTGGGCTAGGTTAGGAATGCTGTGTTGCCCGTGTCGTGCAACATTTTGAGTGGCATCATTACGTCATATAGGTATGCACGCCAGCTTTGACATTGGTTTTGCACATCAGCGTTAAACTAGACATCGGGCCGATGCCGATGCTGGCATTTTTAACTAATATCAGCCGATTTCAATATGTTCACTGATATGTCGTGCATCCCTAGTCAATAACATTCTGTTACATTTCAAATGTTCTTTTCAGTCCCACAAAAATGCAACAAAGTTCCTATGCAAAGCCCTTAGTCACTCAAACTTATTCCAGTATCTGCCTGCCAGTGTGTGTGTGTGTGTGGGCTAAGTGCCCCTCCCCCTTCCTCTAAAGCATAGTGTACAGTAGCTACTGATCTTACAGGTGTGATTCAGAAATGAGATATTTTTAATTAGAGAACTTCATTTTGGATTAACTTGGATTAACGTTTTCCATGCTAGTTAAAAAATACTATCGTTATCACGTTTCACGTTGAATTTATTAACGACAAAAAGGTAAGATGTGTTTTTATTGTTATTCTGGTGCCACTCTGCACACACAAGCTTGTTAGCTTGCTAGTTCTGGTCTAGCTCTGGTCTAGCTCTTAAACTCCAGGTCGCATTATGAGTAATGTAATGGAACTGAGAGTCATGATCAAGGGCTAGCTCTGGTCCACCGTCAGTTAAGCCAACTCTCTGAAGTTCAAAGACATTCAATGTTCCTCCATAGAAGCCGCTCCTCCGTAGGTATAATTCTGTAGGCCTAATTCAGATAATGCATGTCATAACAACAAGATGCCCAGAGCTTCATGTTCAGTGCTCTCCTCACCCGCAACATTTCAGTCACACCCTACACCACACTTGTTTGTCCAATGCATGTACATACTGTAGTTTGTCCGCTCCGTAGCAAGTTGCTCTATCCATTGATGAAGTAATTTAATGTTGAGTTACAGTAAATGTAAAAAATACATTAAAAACAGATTTCAGAGGTTTTAAAAAGTTACTTTTTGGGACCATTTCAGAACTTTATTTTGATTCTGTTCAGAAATAAATGATTGGAAAATATTTTCCATTCCCACACATGGTAAAAACATACACCCTCATGCACACCGTTTACAAACCATCAACCTACAAACTCTCCCACACACACAGGCAGGCAGCAGAACAGTCTACACGCGGTAATTCCATGAAGAATTCCTTTGTTTTAAATATCAGACATAATTGGATAAAGCCCTTCATCAAATACAGGGTCCTGGCAGCCACACAAGAATCCAGCCCACGACAAACAGCACAAAACATAACACATCAAAAGGCATCTTACTGTAAGCTGAATCTAATGGTCGTGCCTTATCAAGCATGATGAATGGCAGGAGGGAGTCATTATGCAGGTGAGCCCAGGAATGTAGGCTAGCTCTGTGCTGTACTGCACCAGGCCCAGCTGTAGAACAGTCCCCAGGGCACCTCTGACTCACAACACAACTGATCTCAGAACTGAAAGTCTTCTGTTTGAAATAAGATTATAGGGGATGTGGCATATTCAAGCAGATCCAAGTCTCCATTCATCCAAGTTCATAAGATCTATCTGGGTTCTATAACCAAGTGTGTTCCTGGAAGCCTGCTTGTGGCTTCGTGTTGGAGGTGTACTTTGTATCTGCTTGAGGTATTATCTGTGTGCTTTAGGGCTACTTTGGATGTGTGTGAGCTGATGAATGCTGAGCTACACGAGTGTGTGTATGTCAGTGAGTGTGTGTATGCCAGTGAGTGTGTGTATGTCAGTGAGTGTGTGTATGCCAGTGAGTGTGTGGTGAGATGCGATCAGGGTTTCCAGATGATGGGGGGGTGTAAGTGTGTGTCTGAGTGTTTACCCTGAGAGCTGAACAGGAACAGTGAACACTCAGATTATCTGAAGAAGCTGTGGGAGATTTATGTCCTGTCCCTCGTCCTCCTCTCCTGTCTGTAGGCAGTCTAGCATTACCCTCCTTCTGCCTCGCATAACTGCTGCCTTTGTCTGGCACAGACCACAGACACACTTAATATCAAATCTGGTATTTTACTCCTAACTCTCCATATCATGTCTAACTAATGCACTTCTAGAAGTGTAACTCTGTTAATCCCCCTCTCTCTCTCCTCTTCATTCTCTCTTTACCCCTGTCTCGCCTCACTCCTACTTAATCTCTCTCTGGTTTGGTGCGTAAGTCATTTTGTGAACTGACCCTGAGTTGACTATACCACAGGCATCAAGATTGCCCTTAATATCAGCAAAACCAAACCATTCACTATGTACTAAGTCATAGAGACAGCATGTATGGTAATGATGTAGGCCTATAATTATAGGCAATGCTGTTACTGCACTCAAACAATCAATCATATGCACAACAACAACAAAAACATCTTGTTCACAAAATCCTCTCCTAGCTGAATGTAGGATTAGCGTAGATGTTTGTGTGTGATGATAAGAGCCGTAGCACAGCAGGACCCTCCCTGTCCTTGATGCTCCAGGCTCCCAGACTGGAACCGGAGCTGGAAAAGTCTCACCTTCAGGGGAGAAACTTCACACCCTGTCTCCAGCCCAGCAGATGCCAGGGTCCAGGGCCCGGGGCCAAGAGGGAGGCTGGGAACCAACGGCTCCCATCATCATTCCTGCCTGTTAAAGCTCCGGTGATGCACAGCTGTGGAAGGTGTCCATCGGAAGGCCTTACTGCTGATGAGTTAGCTTACTGTGTGTGTGTGTGTGTGTGTGTGTGTGTGTGTGTGTGTGCCCCATTGTTCAATGTGTGTTGTACATTATCGAATGAATTGTACGTCTGTATAAAAGCGGTAGTAATGACGCCACAACCTTTAATGATCATATGGACTGACTGACAATTGCTCTTACTTGTTTACCTCACTACATTCCCAAACAGCATGGTGTTAACTACCAGCACACATCTACTCATGTATTTACAAACGCACATATTCACATACACACACACACATCCTTCAACCCACAGGATAGTGAGAACGACCTGTTACGCCAAAACGGACTCTTTCGCATCTGCCTGAAAACACCAGACTGCCTGCAAACCCCAGACTGCCTGCAAACCCCAGACTGCCTGCAAACCCCAGACTGCCTGCAAACCCCAGACTGCCTGCAAACCCCAGACTGCCTGCAAACCCCAGACTGCCTGCAAACCCCAGACTGCCTGCAAACCCCAGACTGCCTACAAACACCTTACTTAAAGGTCCCCTCTGCTGACGCAGTCATACTCTACATGAAGGTAAAGCAATGCACACACACACACACAAACCTCAACTCCTGTTCTATCATTACTGACCCCACTACACACACATATACAGTAAGGATCAACCCTTGAATCTTGAGCTCTGTCATTATTGAGAACTATGATATGACATCATTCACCGCTAACAAAAGGTATGAAAATGCCAGCTTGCGCTCCTCCCAGGGAGATGAAACGGGCCCATGAGGGGGATGTAAAAATTACGGCCCTGCTTAAATAGGCCAAACAGTCAGCAACAGTGTTACAGTCCCACTGCGTCATGAGTCAGTAATGGGTCGGGTCAGCTGGCTGCTATGACCTCATGCTATGACCTCATGCTATGGTTGTTGTTAAATGGAAAGAAAGAGGAAGAGCTAGCTAATGTATCTCTTTACTAGTACAGCAACATCACACTCTGCCAACATCTACTTTACCCCCCCTCTCTCTCCACTCTCTATCTTTACTAGTACAGCAACATCACATTCTGCCAAGATCTCCTTTACCACCCTCTCTCTCTCTCCACTCTCTCTCTTTACTAGTAAAGCAACATCACAGTCTGCCAACATCTCCTTTACCCCCCCCCTCTCTTCACTCTCTCTTTACTAGTACAGAAACATCACTCTGCCAACATCTCCTTTACCCACCTCTCTCTCCACTCTCTCTCTTTACTAGTACAGCAACATCACATTCTGCCAACATCTCCTTGCCCCCCCTCTCTCTCCACTCTCTCTCTTTACTAGTACAGCAACATCACACTCTGCCAACATCTCCTTTACCCCCTCTCTCTCCACTCTCTCTCTTTACTAGTACAGCAACATCACACTCTGCCAACATCTCCTTTACCCCCCCTCTCTCTCCACTCTCTCTCTTTACTAGTACAGCAACATCACATTCTGCCAACATCTCCTTGCCCCCCCTCTCTCTCCACTCTCTCTCTTTACTAGTACAGCAACATCACAGTCTGCCAACATCTCCATTACCCCCCTCTCTCTCGACTCTCTCTCTTTACTAGTACAGCAACATCACACACTGCCAACATCTCCATTACCCCCCTCTCTCTTCACTCTCTCTTTACTAGTACAGCAACATCACATTCTGCCAACATCTCCTTGCCCCCCCTCTCTCCACTCTCTCTCTTTACTAGTACAGCAACATCTCCTTTGCCCCCCCTCTCTCTCCACTCTCTATCTTTACTAGCAGAGCAACATCACATTCTGCCAACATCTCCTTTACCCCCCCCCTCTCTCCACTCTCTCTCTTTACTAGTACAGCAACATCTCCTTTGCCCCCCTCTCTCTACACTCTCTCTCTTTACTAGTACAGCAACATCACACTCTGCCAACATCTCCTTTACCCCCCCCTCTCTCTCCACTCTCTCTCTTTACTAGTACAGCAACATCACACTCTGCCAACATCTCCTTTACCCCCCTCTCTCCACACCTTCTCTCTTTACTAGTACAGCAACATCACACTCTGCCAACATCTCCTTGCCCCCCCTCTCTCTCCACTCTCTCTCTACTAGTACAGCAACATCACACTGCCAACATCTCCTTTACCCCCTCTCTCTCCACTCTCTCTCTTTACAAGTACAGCAACATCACACTCTGCCAACTTCTCCTTGCCCCCCCTCTCTCTCCACTCTCTCTCTACTAGTACAGCAACATCACACTGCCAACATCTCCTTTACCCCCCCCTCTCTCTTTACTAGTACAGCAACATCACACTCTGCCAACTTCTCCTTGCCCCCCCTCTCTCTCCACTCTCTCTCTTTACTAGTACAGCAACATCACACTCTACCAACAAGTTTCTCCCTGCAGGCAGTCACTGAGTCCGAAGTGCTAAAGGAGCTCCTTAAACTTGACCCCAAAAAAACATCTGGGTCAGATGGTTTAGACCCTTTCTTCTTTAACCTTTCTAGGGCAGGCGTTCCGCTAGCGGAACCCCTCGACAACATTCCGCTCAAAAGGCAGCGCACGAAATTCAAAAGTATTTTTTAGAAATATGTAACTTTCACACATTAACAAGTCCAATACAACAAATGAAAGATAAACATCTTGTTAATCTACCCATCGTGTCCAATTTAAAAAATGCTTTACAGCGAAAGCACAACATATGATTGATTATGTTAGGTCATAGCCAAGTCAAAAAAAACACACAGACATTTTTCCAGCCAAAGATAGGAATCACAAAAAGCAGAAATATAGATAAAATGAATCACTAACTTTTGATGATCTTCATCCGATGACACTCATAGGACATCATGTTACACAATACATGTATGTTTTGTTCGATAATGTGCATATTTATATCCCAAAATCTCAGTTTACATTGGCGTGTTACGTGCAGTAATGTTTTGATTTTGCAGAAATACTCATAATAAACATTGATAAAAGATACAAGTGTTATTCAGAGAATTAAAGATAGACTTCTCCTTAACGCAAAAAAACTTTACGGAAAAAGCATAATCTGAGAATGGCGCTCAGAGCCCAATCCAGCTAAAGAAATATCCACCATGTTGGAGTCAACAGAAGTTAGAAATAACACTATAAATATTAACTTATCTTTGATGATCTTCATCAGAAGGCACTCCCAGGAATCCCAGTTCGACATTAAATGACTGATTTGTTCCATAAAGTCCATCATTTATGTCCAAATAACCACTTGTTGTTACCGTGTTCAGCCCAGTAATCCATCTTCATGAGGTGGAAGCACTTCGTCCAGACAAAAACTCAAAAAGTTCTGTTACAGGTCGTAGAAACAAGTCAAACGATGTATGGAATCAATCTTTATGATATTTTTAACATAAATCATCAATAAGGTTCCAACCGGAGAATTCCTATATCTGAAGAAAAGCACTGGAACGAGAGCTAAATCTGTCGGGAGCGCGCGTCACAAGCCTGAGACATTCTGCCAGACCACTGACTCATTCAGCTCCCATTCCCCCCTCCTTTATAGCAGAAGCCTGAAACAAGTTTCTAAAGACGTTTGACATCTAGTGGAAGCCGTAGAAAGTGCAACTTGACTCCATAGACACTGTTTATTCGGTAGGCCAAGCTTTAAAAAGCTACAAACCTCAGATTTCCCATTGGATTTTCCTCAGGTTTTTGCCTGCCATATGAGTTCTGTTATACTCACAGACATCATTCAAACAGTTTTAGAAACTTCAGAGTGTTTTCTATCCAATAGTAATAATAATATGCATATATTAGCATCTGGGACAGAGTAGGAGGCAGTTCACTCTGGGCACGCTATTCATCCAAAAGTGAAAATGCTGCCCCCTATCCAAAAAAGGCTAAGGTTGCTGCCCCTATCATCGCCAACCATATCGCCAACCAGATCTCCAACCTCTTTAACGTGTCTCTCTTTGTCCTTTATTTAAAGGGGAGATCAAGCTGATCCTAACTGTTACAGGAAAAACTCGTCAAAAATCAACTGACTGGCTTTCTTGATGTCTATATTATTCTCTCCGGTATGCAATCTGGTTTCCCCTCAGGTTATGGATGTGTCACTGCAACCTTAAAGGTCCTCAATGATGTCACCATTGCCCTTGATTCTAAGCAATAATGTGCTGCTCTTTGTATTGACTTGTCCAAAGCTTTTGATAAGGTAGACCATTCCATTCTTGTGGGCCGGCTAAGGAGTATTGGTGACTCTGAGGGGTCTTTGGCCTGGTTTGCTAACTACCCCTCAAGAGTGCAGTGTATAAAGTCAGAAAATCTGCTGTCTCAGCCACTGCCTATCACCAAGGGAGTACCCCAAGGCTCGATCCTAGGCCCCACGCTCTTCTCAATTTACATCAACAAGATACTGTAGCTCAGGCAGCAGATGATACAGTCTTATACTTATATTTTGTGTAGTCACCTTATACAAGTACTTGGGAGTATGGCTAGACAGTGCAATGTCCTTCTCTCAGCACATATCAAAGCTGCAGGCTAAAGTTAAATCTAGACTTGGTTTCCTCTATCGTAATCGCTCCTCTTTCACCCCAGCTGCCAAACTAACCCTGATTCAGATGACCATCCTACCCATGCTAGATTACGGAGACATAATTTATAGATTTATAGGGTGCTCTCGAGCGACTAGATGTTCTTTACTATTCGGCCATCAGATTTGCCACCAATGCTCCTTATAGGACACGTTACTGCACTCTATTCTCCTCTTCAGTTTTCTGCAGCTAGTGACTGGAACGAGCTGCAACAAACACTGAAACTGGACAGTTTTATCTCAATCTCTTCATTCAAAGACTCAATCACGGACACCCTTACTTACAGTACTGGCTGCTTTGTGTGATGAATTGCTGTCTCTACCTTCTTGCCCTTTGTGCTGTTGTCTGTGCCCAATAATGTTTGTACCATGGTTTGTGCTGCTACCATGTTGTGTTGCTACCATGTTGTTGTTGTTATGTTGTGTTGCTACCATGCTGTGTTGTCATGTGTTGCTGCCTTGCTATGTTGTTGTCTTAAGTCTCTCTTTGTGTAGTGTTGTGTTGTCTCTCTTGTTGTGATGTGTGTTTTGTCCTATATTTATGTTGCATATATATATTTAATCCCAGGCCCCCGTCCCAGCAGGAGGCCTTTTGCCTTTTGGTAAGCCGTCATTGTAAATAACAATGTGTTCTTTAACTAACTTGCCTAGTTAAATAAAGGTTAAATAAATATATATATAGCTTAGTCACCTGTTCTACTAGGTGGGAAAACATTTTTTTAGGCATGTGTGAGTAAACAGTCTGTACAAAATGGGAACGTTTAATTTAAACAAGAATCCTATATTTGATGACAAATTCCAACATCAGCGTAGCGAATGGCGTGTGCTCCCAGCAGTGTTGGAAACGCTGCCTTGTTTGGATTTCAGCTCAAAATTCCTCTCTAGCTTCTCATCTTCCTCAAGTTTCCTCTGGGGTTGTGTGTGTTTGGTTTATCCCATGCAGCCAAGGCTTCTTCCCCACAGCTGTCTCCTTCTACGTCTCACTACCGACTCTCTACTCCAAGGACAGTTTAGAAAATGCTTTGTACGGCAAGCAGTTATGGTGATGACAAGAAAGAACATTACACGGGAAGCCTTAAATAGCACATCCAACAATTAAAGATGGATTCTCTTCTACTCTTCTGAACATACAGTTAAGGAGTCACCTCTCTCTGGGAAAGGTATCCAAAAACAACAAGCTGCTAATATAACCAGGCCTTTAGAGGAGGTGTCCACACACACACACACACACACAACCCTGATGCCAAACAGGCCTCTCTCAGTATAAACCAGTGTGTTTGAGGAGCCGAAATGTACACTGAGAAATACCAAGCGCTCGGGGACCGTAGGACTCTCCCACCAAGAACACAGACAACTGCAGTCGCCCGCGACCATGGGGGACCGCGCCCAGCCACCAGGAATGACTGTCCCAGTGAGCATGTGAAATGTTGGCACTACTACCGCATCACCAACTCGTTACCCTGAGAGTGAATGTGCAAAAGGCATTTTTAGAGGTGAGGAAGGGGATCTCCTGCAAAGACCTGGCAACCCCATCAAAGCACCTGCCCAGGGGAAATTACTGTTAAAATGGGGAGCAACCATTAAAGACAGACTGGTGGGAAGTAAAGGAAGATAAAAACTCAAACACACAAACATGTATATAAGAACACACTCACAATAGAGACAATTAGCCATTGAAATGAGGGTCATGAGGAACAAAGGGTAGGAGAAATAATAGTTATCCTCTGGAAAACATAGAAAACACATACATGTGTGCGTGAGTATGGCCCTTTGAGACAAGCTTGCTGCAGGGTAGTGAACAGTCCAATGATGATTATCTTGGAGACCCACATCCATCCACACATCCAGTACGTACATCACGTGTCCATAAAGCGATAAGGGGGGGGGGGGGGGGGGGTATCTCATTTGAGAAGATTAGCAGGTTGATGTGCTTGACCAAGGAGTTAGAGCCATGACCCATGACCCTTCCTAAAACCTTGTTATGACAGATAATAAACCATGGCCATATTACTGAGGTTATCTCTGCGGCCAGGTTTTTACAGAGGGCTTCCAGGGAGATAATCTGCAACTCAAATAAATACATCACATAAGATGTTCATTTATAGGTCATTGTTAAAATGTTCCAATTAAATAGCAAGGTATATGTAAGCTAGGAATGTTGTCCATTCTGTAAAATCTAGATCTGACCGTTTGCTCCTGGGTGGGGAGGCAGCAGTTGATTACTGTTCCTGAAATTGTGAATCAAAGCATCCCTGCGGTACTTTACAGCAGTAAATCATCCTAGGTATCACATTACAGGGTAATTCCCAAAACCCCTGCAAGCTCCTGGGGTACAACTGCAGGGAACGGATGTGACACACACACACACACGGAGGTATCTTCATCCTTAAAATCCTCACACACACACACACGCAGACCCCACTTGGCCTGTGTAAGCAAACCCGGCATGCATAAATCTATACAGCACCTACAAGGCCTGGGGGCGATATACACTGTCTGCTATGCCAAACCCAATGTTTACATACATGACATGTCTCTCCACACCTGGAATTGATTGTCCCTATTGTAAAGGGGTCCTGTAGCATACAGCTCAAATGACGATGCTTCTAACCACTCAGTGGCCTTGTGGTTAGTGTCCGCCCTGAGATTGTGAGGCTGGCCGAGTAATACCAAAGAATGTAAAAATGGGACCCAATGCATCTCTGCTTGGCACTCAGCATTAAGGAGATAGACTAGCGGTCTGTTCAGGGGGTTTACTTGTACATCAAGCTGCCTCATGCTACAGATATATTCCTGATCCTATGAGCCATTCCGGCTCGTGCAAGGCTACTTACAGTTGGATTGTCAGGAGTAGTTGCATTATAAGGCAGAGGGTAGATTACTTGTTATGGTGTATTAAAACTAGGGCCAGCCCAGGACTGAGAATATTGATTCAGGGGAAGTGTTCTTCATTTGACATGGAATCTTTGGTCCTCAACATTTCCCTGACAGCATTGTCTCATATAGTCCTGACCAGGAGAAGAGCTGTTCCCTTTCCACCACAAAACAGTCCCTGGGGGAGTCTGACTGTTATTGTGTGTCTGTCCTGGTGAGAGAGATGGATGAAGAGCAGGGGAACACTTCAAGAAAAGTATGTTCATGAAAGCCTCAGTCAGAGGCTGTAGCTCAGCCTTCTAACCCCGTAGAGTTTACTCTGCTACACCATCCATTTCCCTGGCGAACACAAAACATGCACAACACAAGTGAAGCAGTTGACTGAATGTTGTGGTGGAAAATCAAATCAAATCAAATTGTATTGGTCACAAACACATGGTTAGCAGATGTTAATGCGAGTGTAGCGAAATGCTTGTGCTTCTAGTTCCGACCGTGCAGTAATATCTAACAAGTGATCTAACAATTTCACAACAACTACCTTATACACACAAGTGCAAAGGAATGAATAAGAATATGTACATATAAATATATGGATGAGCAATGGCTGAGCGGCATAGTCAAGATGCAGGAGATGGTACAGAGTACAGTATATACATATAAGATGAGTACCGTAATGTAGGGTATGTAAACATGATATAAAACCCCTGACATTTCTCAGTGCACGTGAAACTAACACCAGTAGATGTTCTTATACATATATGTCAACATGTTGTCAACATATTCATTTATTACTGGGATGCCACTTGGTATAGTGCAGATTCCAATGGGGACACTGAAGACATTGTGCAACATCTTTCTGAATGATAAATACCACAGTGCCACCTAGTGTCAATAGACAGAAAACAAAACAGGCCTCAAAAGTCGTTATCTGCAGGATAAGTGACAAAACATCTGGGTGAACCATGTTCTATCTGGATCCCCAAGACTGGAGTAAACAAGACCTCAGTCTTATATCAAAAATTCAGACAATTCCTGACTTGTAAACATCAAAATCACAATCCAAGACTGATTATACAAGCAACATTCAGACACAAATAAACTGCATATAGGTCAAAGACAACACAAAACAAACCAAAATGATCTGAGACCTAGTCCTATTCCAGTCTCAGTCTATATTAGCCTCTCCCCCTCTCCATGTCTGTCTCCCTTCTCCCGTTTCCTAGTGGTAAACAACACTACACTACATCCTTCATATTTCCCAAGAAGGTGTGGAGAGGTGAAGATGTGGAGAGTGTGGTGACGGAAAACGCTGTGTAATGATATTGCTTACTACATTCCTGGCTCCTGTTGGCCTGGAGACTATTTATACAGCCGAGGAAGAGGCCCCTTATAGCCCACCAGCAGAGGAGAGAACCATGTCAGAACCACAGCCCCCAGGACTCTCATCATCTGTATTTGGACTGATCCAAATCCCTACAGCCAGGGGGTGCTGTATTTTCAAATGGAGCAGAACGACTGCCCAGGCACAAACTCCCTGACCTGACAGCGCCTCCACTAGCACCTGGTCACAAGGCTTATTGGTTACTCTATGGTTAAACACAGTGGAACTCTCCCAATCACGCAGCAGGTGTTCCAAGGAGGCTTTCTCGACACCCAACAGCTCTCAACTCCTACCTCCTCCCGTTCCCCCAATCTCCCACAGCCAGCAACCCTATCTCTGACCGAAGGCTGAGCGTCATACCGCTGACATCAGTCTATGTGAGTATGAGCGCGTTAGTGTTTCAGTTGGATCTTGTTCGCCATACATCCAAATCCTCTCGGAATAAAACTCCAAAGTCACCACATGTTTGTCTCCAAACGGGGAGGCCGTGTGTTTCAATTGACCGTCTTCCAGAGGGGGATCTTTTCAAAAGTCTCCACCCTGGGGATCCACTTCCCTTAGGGGGGAAGGACATTGGTGTCGGGACAAACCAGAGGATCAACTGTCTTGGAACTGTAGGACTAAATATAGTTTCTGTGACTGTACTTTCCAGTAACGGAAGGAAGGATGCCAGCGTTCTAATCTTTACCCACTGCATCACATGGGCAACACATTACATTGGAGATCTCAATTAAAGGATAAATAGATATACAGTAGCGTATACATATGTTTGATTTTGTATATATCTTTTTTTTCACCCTTTTTTCTTCACGATTGGTAGTTACAATCTTGTCCCATGGCTGCATGGGAGAGGCGAAGGTCGAGAGCCGTGCCTCCTCCGAAACACAACCCAGCCAAGCCACACTGCTTCTTTGACACAATGCTTGCTTAGCCCAGAATCCAACCGCACCAATGTGTCGGAGGAAACACTGTACACCTGGCGACCGTGTCAGCGTGCATGCGCCCGGCCCTCCATAGGAGTCGCTAGAACGCGATGGGACAAGGACATCCTGGCCGGCCAAACCCTCCCCTAACCCGGTCGACGCTGGGACAATTGTGTGCCGCCTCATGGGTCTCCCGGTCATGGCCGGCTGTGACACAGCCTGAGATCTAACCAAGATCTGTAGTGACACAGATAGCACTGAGATGCAGTGCCTTAGACCGCTGCACCACTCAGGAGGCTACAGTAGCGTATAAATAAGCATGAGTGAATGTAAGTGTTGTTAAAGAACAAATTCAGCAGTCATATTTACCATACGGATAATGCATGCATGAATAAACCACCTCTTTGCGCTACCACTGGTGTTAACTCTCTCATTCTAATATCACTCATCACTAATATGAACACAACCAAAGCAGTCTTCCACCAAGCACCAGTCTCCATACCTGACCAGTGGCTGAGGGTTTCCTGCCACCCTGCACTCCAGTCTGATGGGGTGTCCCTCTGCCACCTCCTGACTCTTCAGCTTCTGTATGAAGTGTGGCAGCGACAGGTCTCCATCTACACACTGAGCTCCACTGTGCTGCTCCCCCATCAACTGGGCTCCACTGTGCTGCTGCTCTCCCATAAACTCATTCACACTCATTAGACCAGAGACAACTGGCACCCTGGTCACACTCAGTGGAGGGACACCCGTCACACCCGTTACGCCCACCATGCTTGCTGGCTGGGTACCCAGACCTGGCTGTCCCTGCTGCGCCACCACCTGTTGGATGAAAGGCTGTGGAGGGACAGAGGCAAAGCCCCGGGGGGCAAGCCGGTGGCTCTTAGGAGACAGGTACCCGCTGTCGGGAGAGGAGGAGTCTTCCTCCCCCTGTTGCTCCAGCCGAGAGGAGCCTTTAAAGATGGAGGACAGCTCCTCGATGAAGGTGGCGGCACGGCTGCAGAACTCTGTGGCTGAGGCAGCCCGTTCATTCAGCTCCAAGCCCTCATGGACCAGCCGGGGCTTGTCCTGTTTATAGACTGGGGTGATGTTCTTGTGACAGACAAACTTCTCAGGCGAGGCCGTGGCTTCGAAGGTGGCCTGTATGGGCCTGCTGAGGTGGACACTCTGGCTGGAGGTGACTTTGACTGAGTGGCTGTCGTCCATGGCTGAGACTTTTGTCTGATGGGGGAAGCAGGGGCTTTTGGTCAGGTATTCTGTGGTATTGAAGGGGGCAAGGGAGGGGTGGTAGTGGAGAGCCGGCTCCTGGGTTTTGGGAATTGGGGAGACAGGGTCCACCCAGTCTTCTGCATCACTGAAGGCCTCCCAGGCCAGGTCCAGGCTGCGGTTGATCTCGTCTTGGCTGAGAAAGGCAGTAAGGTCTGGAAAGTCACTGTCACCAGCGTCCAGCTCCGCCATAGAGTCCAGGTACAGATCCCCATCAGACGAAGCCTCCGAGAACACGCCCCTGTCTCCTTCTAGAACCCCACCCCCATCCTTCATAAGCAGAGAGGGGGGGAGGGACTGGTTCCATCTCCCGTCCTGCATCCTGTAACACACACACACACAAACATGACATTCAGTTAACATTGTAGATACAGTAAGACACTAATGATAAGCAATACACACATCCACAGTATAGTCATCTGAATAAAATAAACCCACACTCCCTCACAAACCAACAGTTGCTCAGTTGTGATGACTCAAGCTAAAATTCTTTCAGCACAGCTGGTGGGTATTTACAAAGGGCTTTCCGGAGGTCAAAGTGAACTTGACTGGCATTTGTCACCATCCCTCCCTCTATTCTCACCCTAACTGTATATTTCCCTGACTCTCCTCTCACTTCCTTATTCTTTTCCATCTATGTCTCTCTGCAACAATTCACTGCAAGCATAGAGTTACGAAAGTTAACATATACAGTACCAGTCAAAAGTTTGGACACACCTACTCATTCAAGGGTTTTCTTTATTTTCACTATTTTCTACATTGTAGAATAATAGTGAAGACATCAAAACTATGAAATAACACATACGGAATCATGTAGTAACCAAAAAAGTACTTTAGATTCTTCAAAGTATCCACCCTTTGCCTTCATGGCAGCTTTGCATTGTCTCAACCAGCTTCATGAGGAATGTTTTTCCAACAGTCTTGAAGGAGTTCCTTCACTCTGTGGTTCAACTCATCCCAAACCATCTCATTTGGGTTGAGGTTGGGTGATTGTGGAGGCCAGGTCATCTGATGTAGCACTCCATCACTCTCCTTCTTGGTCAAATAGCCCTTACACAGCCTGGATGTGTGTTGGGTCATTGTCCTGTTGAAAAACAAATGATAGTCCCACTAAGGGCAAACCAGATGGGATGGCGTATTGCTGCAGAATGCTGTGGTAGCCATGCTGGTTAAGTGTGCCTTGAATTCTAAATAAATAACCGACAGTGTCACCAGCAAAGCACCCTCACACCATCACACCTCCTCCTCCATGCTTCATGGTGGGCACCACACATGCGGAGATCATCCGTTCACCTACTCTGCGTCTCACAAAGACATGGCAGTTGGAACCAAGTAATTTGAAATTTGGACTCATCAGACCAAAGGACAGATTTCCACTGGTCTAATGTCCATTGCTCGTGTTTCTTGGCCCAAAAAAAGTATCTTCCTCTTATTGGTGTCCTTTAATAGTGGTTTCTTTGCAGCAATTTGACCATGAAGGCCTGATTCACACAGTCTCCTCTGAACAGTTGATGTTGAGATGTGTCTGTTACTTGAACTCAGTGAAGCATATATTTGGGCTGCAATTTCTGAGGCTGGTAACTCTCTTTAACTTATCCTCTGCAGCAGAGTTAACTCTGGGTCTTCCTTTCCTTTGGTGGTCCTCATGAGAGCCAGTTTCATCATAGCTCTTGATGGTTTTTGCGACTGCACTTGAAGAAACTTTCAAAGTGCTTGATGTTTTCCGGATTCACTGACCTTCATGTCTTAAAGTAATGATGGACTGTCATTTCTCTTTGCTTATTTGAGCTGTTCTTTCCATAATATGAACTTGGTCTTTTACCAAATAGGGCTATCTTCTGTATACCACCCCTACCTTGTCACAACACAACTGATTGGCTCAAACACATTTAGAAGGAAAGAAATTCCACAAATGAACTTTTAACAAGACACACCTGTTAATTGAAATGCATTCCAGGTGATTACCTCATAGCTGATTGAGAGAATATCAAGAGTGTGCAAAGCTGTCATCAAGGCAAAGGGTGGCTACTTTGAAGAATCTCAAATATAAAATATATGTATATGTGTTATTTCATAGTTTTGATGTCTTCACTATTATTCTACAATGTAGAAAATAGTACAAATAAAGAAAAACCCTTCAATGAGTAGGTGTGTCCAAACTTTTGACAGGTACTGCATATCCATTGATTCTTGAAGAATATAACTTATAAATGCCTAATGAGCTTAGTTGAACTGTCACACTCCATAAGAACCCAAAATATAAGCTTGTTTTTATCCAATGTGTGCAAACATTGTAAATGTAAACAAACACTGTATAGCCTCATAACATGGTTAAAACAATAATGTTGATATCATGGATCGTCAGTCCTTGTATCCATTGCTCTGTCTATTAATCTGAGAGTGGTTACATTTCTACAGGCCTCCATGAAAACAAAATCACAAACAACAGAGTAGGGCTGGCTAATAAGTCCTTAGTTTTGGGGTTATGCTCAGGTAAAACAATTTGGATAATCTACACTTCCATATTTCCAAGTGCTATTCTTGAAGATCAAAGGGTATAACATTTATTGGAATGACTGGAATTCTGATAGACTTTGATTTTTAATGTAAATATGTAATTTAATCGTATTATTATATATAGTAGAAAGTGATGGGTTAGAAGAAGCCTACATAACCAACCCATAAAGTAAAATGCAACATACATATATGGCCAGATACGTAAACTTTAACATTGATTTATCTTGCAAAAGATTTTGTTCAATTGGTAACATACATTTTTGTCTTCTTCTAATGCCTCTTAGGGGGAAAGTAATCTAAAAGTAACTGAATGTAATCAGATTACGTTACTGAGTTTGGGTAATCCAAAAGTTATGTTACTGATTACAATTTTGGACAGATAACTATTAACTGTAACGGATTACATTTAGAAAGTAACCTACCTAACCCTGGCAGTGATCAATATCTCAAGCAAGGCTCTGTGTGTTATGTACAGTAGGCTACATCTACATGTGAGCTCCATGGCTATATTGTAGATGATGGTACTGTACAGACTTGTATGCAATTGGCTCGTCTGTATAAAACTGAGTGTGTTTGTGTGTCAGTGTGGTATATACAAGTGTGACATTCTGCCTGCCATGGCGTCCAGGAGAACAGCTGTTGTTGTTTTTATTCCACTTGGGCTAAGTTTCACAGCAGCAGTACAATTCCATCCTAAAAAAACATCCCCTTTAAACACACACACTACAGTGTGTGTGTTTAAAGCACATACAGGAGCTCACACAGGACACACAGATACATACACACATATGTATTCAAAGTCAGGCACACAAGGGACACTATTCTCTTCAGAGCCTGTCATTTTCCATGTGGAAAATAAGTAATCTATACAAGATTGATACATTATGAATGGAGAATATGTTTTTAATATTTTAAACTGATTGACAAAAAAGTCAATGGCCACTGCCAGTGGTCATTGTACATGTTGTCAATGACAGAATAGAACAGAGTACATAAATTAGGCTATCACTGTTCAATAACGACTTACTTATTATTGACTTTGTAATGTACTTTGATGTAATGGTAATACTGAGTGAAAATAACCACATTTTCCTTGCAGTTCTGACACTAACTGGATCTCAAACGCAAAGTGAATACCCCCGCATTCACTAACAGTAAATACACGTCTATAGTTTTCTCTAAGCGTCTTTCTGATCACAACCCACTGGGCACATACTGGTTAAATCAATGATGTTTCCATGTCATGTGAAATTAACTTTAACCAATGTGGAATAGACGTTGAATTGACGTCTGTGACCAGTGGGAAGTTCGAAGGATCTCGTGGTTGCTGATTAAATGCAGGAAACAACATCTCCAGGGTATTCTACTAATATTGTCAACAATAAATGGTCAATAACAGCCTTACCTTCAAGTTTTTGTCCAAAGGTATTGTACCAGTCTAGTGTTTCCAGATTTCTCTTAAGATGATCTGTGTGTGAGAAAGTCAGAAGCGTCTCCTTCCAGCAGAGTAGCTTTTTCGGTCGTGCAGGGACTGGGAGCACTGTGAGCGGGTCTAGGGCCACTTGAGCGGTGCCTCCAGAGTAGCCTGCTGTGTCCCATCTGTCCCAGCGTTTGACCACTCACTGTGTCAGGTTATATTTGGCATCGGGCTCAGGTTTCACAGCCAGAATGCTGCTGAGAGAGAGGAGAGAGAGAGAGAATAAGAAAGAGCGAGAGGGGGGGATATATGAGAAAACCGCAGGGGAGTGATACTTTCCACTGATTACAATATACAGTGCCTTGCGAAAGTTTTCGGCACCCTTGAACTTTGCGACTTTTTGCCACATTTCAGGCTTCAAACATAAAGATATAAAACTGTATTTTTTTGTGAAGAATCAACAACAAGTGGGACACAATCATGAAGTGGAACGACATTTATTGGATATTTCAAACTTTTTTAACAAATCAAAAACTGAAAAATTGGGCGTGCAAAATTATTCAGCCCCCTTAAGTTAATACTTTGTAGCGCCACCTTTTGCTGCGATTACAGCTGTAAGTCGCTTGGGGTATGTCTCTATCAGTTTTGCACATCGAGAGACTGACATTTTTTCCCATTCCTACTTGCAAAACAGCTCGAGCTCAGTGAGGTTGGATGGAGAGCATTTGTGAACAGCAGTTTTCAGTTCTTTCCACAGATTCTCAATTGGATTCATGTCTGGACTTTGACTTGGCCATTCTAACACCTGGATATGTTTATTTTTGAACCATTCCATTGTAGATTTTGCTTTATGTTTTGGATCATTGTCTTGTTGGAAGACAAATCTCCGTCCCAGTCTCAGGTCTTTTGCAGACTCCATCAGGTTTTCTTCCAGAATGGTCCTGTATTTGGCTCCATCCATCTTCCCATCAATTTTAAGCATCTTCCCTGTCCCTGCTGAAGAAAAGCAGGCCCAAACCATGATGCTGCCACCACCATGTTTGACAGTGGGGATGGTGTGTTCAGAGTGATGAGCTGTGTTGCTTTTACGCCAAACATAACGTTTTGCATTGTTGCCAAAAAGTTCAATTTTGGTTTCATCTGACCAGAGCACCTTCTTCCACATGTTTGGTGTGTCTCCCAGGTGGCTTGTGGCAAACTTTAAACGACACTTTTTATGGATATCTTTAAGAAATGGCTTTCTTCTTGCCACTCTTCCATAAAGGCCAGATTTGTGCAATATACGACTTATTGTTGTCCTATGGACAGAGTCTCCCACCTCAGCTGTAGATCTCTGCAGTTCATCCAGAATGATCATGGGCCTCTTGGCTGCATCTCTGATCAGTCTTCTCCTTGTATGAGCTGAAAGTTTAGAGGGACGGCCAGGTCTTGGTAGATTTGCAGTGGTCTGACACTCCTTCCATTTCAATATTATCGCTTGCACAGTGCTCCTTGGGATGTTTAAAGCTTGGGAAATCTTTTTGTATCCAAATCCGGCTTTAAACTTCTTCACAACATTATCTCGGACCTGCCTGGTGTGTTCCTTGTTCTTCATGATGATCTCTGCGCTTTTAACGGACCTCTGAGACTATCACAGTGCAGGTGCATTTATACGGAGACTTGATTACACACAGGTGGATTGTATTTATCATCATTAGTCATTTAGGTCAACATTGGATCATTCAGAGATCCTCACTGAACTTCTGGAGAGAGTTTGCTGCACTGAAAGTAAAAGGGCTGAATAATTTTGCACGCCCAATTTTTCAGTTTTTGATTTGTTAAAAAAGTTTGAAATATCCAATAAATGTCGTTCCACTTCATGATTGTGTCCCACTTGTTGTTGATTCTTCACAAAAAAATACAGTTTTATATCTTTATGTTTGAAGCCTGAAATGTGGCAAAAGGTCGCAAAGTTCAAGGGGGCCGAATACTTTCGCAAGGCACTGTATACTGTACTTTACACACAGAACGAAATGCTCACACATACACACTCTCTAACACATGGAACTGGGAGTCTTTTCACTTTGTACCTCAACATGTTGCACTATCAAACCTACAAAGCTGGTGGTCATGAAAGATGAATGTACTCTGCTACCTGCACAGTATGCATCTGTCTGTACCATAAATATGGGGGAGGAGGAAGGCCAGGCTCTGTCAGTCACAGTATGGGTTAGGGTTAGGAGCTGATGCTAATCTTGAATCGGAGCTTGACATCTCCCTTTTCTCTCCACTGTAACTCTGCCTCCTCTGTGGCCAGTGGAGTTGATTAATTGACCTGAGACCTGCCTCTGAAGAAGCTGTTCTCAGTATAGACTCTTCAGTGTATGAGTGTTTTCTACACAATGGAGGTTGGGGGCCAGTTATGGTCCAAGCAATGCTTTCTCTTGAGCACACATCCTCTCCATCAGCCTTGAAATACTCTCTGTCCTCTCACTGCAGGCTGTCTCTCACTGATGCCTCTGCCTTATACCCTGAGTGACAGGTAGCGACAGTTTTCTGCTTGAGCCAAATTTGCTCGGCGAAACTAAGGTTGGGTTGGAAGGGCACAGACACATTCTGGCTCTGCAGCCCCACTTGGTTAATCTGTGGACCGTTATGGCAGACGGTTGGTCTTAACAGCACAGCGCTATTCCGGTTCTCCAACTACTGATTAGAGTTAAGTGCTAGTTACAGGGCAGGGAGGAATGTCCATTAGGACAGCTCTATCAAACCAGCAACCCCCCTCATACACACAGTGGCAAACCACTGACACCAACACCACTTCTCCATCAACTGTCCCACAGCACCAACCCTTCATTCCCTGCCCCAGAACACACACCCCACTCATCTTTTCAAAGCCCCATGGACTTACACCATCCATCTTCTATATTGAAATAGCTTAAGTGTACCTTGTTGAGGGTATCATTTAAAAATAACTGCATTAATTGGTAGTGTCTTCGAATAGCCTCGCTCATGGTCTGGTAAGAATAGAACTGGAGCTTTCCCAATCTGAGCGTCCTTTCAACTAGACTAGAGAACAGTTTACAGACCGAACTGTCAGTTTAACACTTATGGTCATTTACCACTTCAACTTTTCAGAAGTATTTCATTTTTTTAGCTCTCACATTGATAACCATTTAAACTCTAGGTGGGTCCGTGTCCTAATCATCCAAAGTGGCCATCATCCAACTACACGAATGTCCAGCCATTAATGAGATATTGTATTTGGTCATCTAATTTCGTTTTTTACTGGTGAATTTTTTTAATGATTATTTTTTAATCTACACGCATTGACGATCATATCTAGCTAGCTATCCCCAAACAGCAGTTAGATAGTAGCAGCCAAACGAAGAGGCGATTTTTTTTTCAGCAGCACAGTAGTTTAGTTTGTCCTTTCAATTTCCCCATTGCTTGTATTTCATTGGCTACTCAGATTTGAAGACAATTGGTCAAGACTTCACCCACCGCGCTGTCCGCAGCGAAATGTGAACATGGAGATAGCTAGGCATAAACTGTTATCGTTAGTAGCTATTTTGAAAGTAACATAGTTGGTCCTCAGACATCCCAGTAAAATGCCATACACTGGCTATTTCTTTCCCCTCGCACTCGCAGTTGTTGTTAGCAAGTTGACTTACTTAAGCAAGCTAGCTATTGACAAGTCAACTTTACAAGACAATTGTTGATAAATTAAACGTAAACTAGCTAGCTATTATTTGAATAATTATTACAATGTTGCTTCTTGTCACTGTCTAGCATAGCTTGCACGCGTGGGCAATCTATGTAGGCTAACAGTGATAAAGGTGTCTTCTACTGTTGTGTTTTCGTTCTGTACCTGTCTCAATCTCATCGGGCTAGTCTCGTCAGAGAGGTAGAGGCACATCCTCTCATTCTTATAGTAGATCATCTTTGATCTCGTTCCCCTGACACTTCCGTGTATGAGCAATTAGCCTGGGGACCCGATTATAGGATAGTGTCACTGCCAGCCTTTGGTCTGGGCTATTAGAGGTTATTTCCAAACTCCATCAGACACTGTCATTGACACAATTAGCTAGCTATTTCTTTAATAAAAAAGTGCAGCAAAACTGTGCCCCCTGGCATGATCTTGTTAAATGCTGCTGTATTCTATTTTCAGTACACAATAATGCCTTCCTTTCGTCAAGTGGGGGAGAAGCAGTTTCCAAACCCAGTTCTGTGTATGGCATGGTTTCCAAAGAGGGATCTCATTGCTCTCGCAAACACTGCTGGCTAGGTAAAGAGAGAAACACACCCACACTTTCATACCCAGATCAATACCAGATCACATCAGTTTATTATGGGAGTCATCTGTGTTTGCCACCCAATGAGAATACGGGAAAGGAGATCACTGCGTTAGCTTGGAGACCTGATGGTAAGAGATAGACCTGACTGTCTCAAGTTACTTATCACATTGGAAGCATATACGTTATGTTACATTACCACTGTTACAACAATAAACCTTCACACACTCAACACATTTACTACAGCACAGTGTGTCAGCCTCTGCATTTGTTCAGTGCTTATCTAATGTGTGTCCTCTGTTTTGTGTTCAGTCCTGGACTTTAGCCCCGGGAACACTTAAGCTGGTGGTGCTGTGTGATGCAGAGATTCTTCATCTGTTCCCAGTGGAGAACCCTATGCCCTGGATGGAGGTGCTGGAGAAGAGCAGGTCTACAGGGGGGAGGAGAGTTACACTAGATACTTTTGAGTGTGTCTGAACTGTGTAGTGAAATATAAACTTTGTGTCTTTCAGTGTCCTCTACTCATTCTACACCTCTGAAGACGAGTCCAACCTTTTTCTTCCCAAGTTGCCAACTCTTCCCAAGAGGTAAACGTGTTTTTATAATGTCACTGACGAATCAATCATTTGTCATTTATTCAAGTAAAATATATTTTGGAGAACTCTTGGTTCTTGTGTTAACACATACTTTACAGCATTTAGCTTGTTTTGCTGCATCTGCCCCCTACTGAAGACATGATTTGTTTATTCTTAGCTACAGTACTACATCAAAGATATGTGTATGTATCTTCAGCGACTGCGATTCATTTAAATGATATTTTAGACAACCTGTCTGCACTAGGATACGTTTTCTCATAACCAACCCTCCATCTTGTAGTGAGGAGTCAAACGAGATCCTAAACCTTATGGGGGAAGTGAGTGATGCAAGTTTCACATGCTTTATTATGGAAGATTCAGTTAACACACAATCTCATGGGATATGTCATATCCTGTGTCTGTCCGGTGACCTGAAGTCCCTGTTTATCATCAAAGAAATCAGGTCAGCTGACAACGACCCGGAGATCTGCTACATCCAGGTAATCAGTTATGCCTACATTTAAGTGAAATTGAGTATATTTCTGACCCATCAAGACTGTCATCTTCTATACTGAACAAAAAAATAAACACAGTATATAAAGTGTTGGTCCCATGTTTCATTAGCTGAAATAAAAGATCCCAGAAATGTTCCATATGCATAAAAAGCTGTGCAGAAATGTGTTTACATCCCTGTTAGTGAGCATTTCTCCTTTGCAAAGATAATCCATCCACCGGACATGTGTGGCATATCAAGAAGCTGATTAAACAGCATGGCCAATACATAGGTGCACCTTGTGCTGGGGACAATAAATGTCCACTCTAAAATGTGCAGTTTGGTCACAGAACACAATGCCACAGATGTCTCAAGTTTTGAGGGAGCATGCAATTGGCATGCTGACTGCAGGAATGTCCACCAGAGCTGTTGCGAGATAATTGAATGTTAATTTCTCTACCATAAGTAGAGAATTTGGCAGTACGTCCAACCGGCCTCACAACCGCAGACCACGTGTAACCACGCCAGCCCAGGATCTCCACATCCGGCTTCTTCATGTGCGGGATCGTCTGAGACCAGCCACCCAGACAGCTGATGGAACTGAGGAGTATTTCTGTCTGTAATAAAGCCCTTTTGTGGGGAAACACGTATTCTGATTGGCGTGGGCCTATGCCTTCCCAGGCCCACCCATGGCTGCACCCCTGCTCAGTCGTGTGAAATCCATAGATCAAGGTCTAATGAATTTATGTACATTTACTGATTTCCTTATGTGAACTGTAACTCAGTGAAGTCTTTGAAATTGTTGCATGTTGCATTTATATTTTTGTTCAGTATATATTCTTATCTTATTTGAGCTCTTTCACTATGTACGCTCGTTGTGTCCTCCAGCTCGACACAGGGCTGCTGTCCCACTGTCTCCCTTAGGTCACCAGGATGGCACATAAGTTCACCCACATCTCCACTCTGCTGCAGGTCAGTACCCTCCTTATGTAACTAATATGGCAAGATGTCTCCTCATAGTTCATATTTCCATAGGGATATGAGGGCATTCATCAGACTAGTCTGGCCATTGGTCTTTCTCTCTCGATCCAACTTATTCTGTCTCTCTCTATATCTTTCCTTCAGTACCTGCGTCTCCCTCTCTCACCCGTATGTGTGAGGTTTGGGAGGATATCCTCATGCAGATGGACCTTAGGCTCACTAAGTTCGTTCAGGTCACTGTTTGCCTCAGCCCTTTTTCCAAGAATGACAGCACCCCTAAAAGGCATGATCCGAACCAATTCCTGTTTTTAGGAGAAGAACACCAGCACACAAGTCCAGGATGAGTTTCTGTAACTTCTACTATGGGGACGATCAAGGTGAGAAAAGTGTCCAATGACTTGTACGTAAGTAATACCACATCCTAAGTAATACCACATCCGCTCGGGCCTTATATGGCCAATATACCACGGCTAAGGGCTGTTCTTATGCACAACGAAATGCAGAGTGCCTGGATACAGCCCTTAGCCGTGGTATATTGGCCATATACCACAACCACAACCACAACCCCCCCCCCGAGGTGCCTTAATGCTATTATCAAACTGTTTACCAACGTAATTAGAACATTAAACAAGCAATTATTTGTAATATCCGTGGTATACGGTCTGATATACCATGGCTTTCAGCCAATCAGCATTCAGGGCTCAAACCACCTGGTTTATAATAAGTAATAGATCATGTAGTTGAGCCGTAAGCACTAATGCAAAAATATGTTAAACATTTGAAATGTAGTGATTCAAAGTGTCCTGTAGGTGCCACTGCAGGACATCAAATCTCATCTGACATTGAAAAGACTGATATAGCAGATGTCTACGTTTTTTTATGTTCAGACTAACTAAATTCTCTATTTTTAATCAGCCCAGAACTACAGGCTCTCCTCATGAATCAGCTGACCGTCAAGGTGAGCTGAATAATAACGTTTGAGTATGCTGTGTGGCGGATGAATCAGAATTAGTTGGGTAACATAAGTAATTAAAATGTCTTATCTGCATAATATTCTTATGTGATATACTTTTTATTAGAATGTATTTCTAATGACTCTGGTGTTGGCAGTTGCATTTCTTCACTCAGTTGGGGCTCAGTCACTTGGGGCCCAGAGAGGGGAGAGGTCAGGCTTGTCTTTCACATGCCTCTGGTGCTATGCAGAATATCAGAAAGGGAAGAGGACAGGAGGGAACATTGTCTTCATATGTGAATGTGTCTTTACCTATTCTTAAACCATGTGAAGGGATGGCGTGATTAATGGGGAACCAATTACCTTTCTCCACAATGTCTGTGCACCAGTCAATCCCTCCTTTGGCATTGAGGGAGGTGTATGGCAGTGTCTGGAACCATTGTATGTCCTCTCTGATCTTACATTTATCCTGGTATAGTGTATGACCTAGAGGCTCACTCCTCTCAGTGAGCATGTCCAGGAGAGGGGTCAAGAAGGGGTTTTACTTGAAATGGGAGTATCTAGAGTTGACAATTGAGTTATGCCATTAGATGAGGTAATGGTTATGTGCTATGAAGTACCGGGAACAAGATTAGAACCTCGTCTTAGGGACCAAACTGAACGATAATTTATAGTGAATGTTATCTGGCTAAGGGATACTCCTTTCTCAATTATAAAGTCCCTTTGTGAACTGTTCCTAAGATCTGTGGTTCGTCATGTAGGTTGAGAGGGGTGTATCTTGGCTATAAAAGATCTTTGTACTTTTCTGTTGTCACTGTTGTCACAAAATGCTATTGCAAAGCTCTTATTATTAAAAATGTAGTTTAAGTATAACTCTGACTGCTGTGTGAAGTTTGTTTCTCCTCATTTGGTAATGCAGAAATAAGCCACCACAGTTGGTAATTTTGTAGCTTTGTAAGACTGATGTGATATGGTTGTAATTATTTAACCTACCCCATCCACAGTAGCCTATATCTAGTTTATATTCTACTTTCAAACATTATGATATGTAGTTTATATTTTGAAGGACTTCAAATGTATTAACGGGTGTTTTGGGTAGGCAATACATAGGCTACTGTAAAATGTATTTTTGTTTTCCTTGGAATAGAAACACCATACTGTTTTTAAAAAAGCAAAAATGTCATAAATGAATTAATTGTAAATAATAAACGACTCCATAAATAATAAAAACAAGTCTCTGCTTGTTTCCATAAATAAAAGGGAATAAATCATTTCAAACTGCAGCGGTCAGATGATTTGCGCACATAAAGCAAGCGTCAACAAGCTTCACATGTGCATTGAGCGTGTGAAATTCGCTCTACAAATTCAATAGTATTATTATAAAGACAGACAAATACACATGTAAAAGCTTACTTACATGAAGTAATATTGGTGAGAATATAGTCATAATATAAACAAGAGAAAGGAGAATAGAATATATTTGAAACGCCAACCATTTTTAAATACTTTGAGATGAAGTGTGACATTTCGGCACAGAGTCCAGTAGGACTGTGTCACAAGGTTACATAGTCATAGGCCTACACTTCGCCACTGCTGGAGGGATTACAGTAAATAGCCGTCGTTGATTGTGAGCTAGAATGAAATGACGAATGAAATGTGTGCGGCATGAGGTAAACAGCGGTTTTTCATCAATATAATCAATGTAGGGAGGTAACATGATATCAAAAGGGAATCGCTTAGACCGCACTTACCAGTAGGACCAGTTATCTCACGGGCTCTGGTAGAGAAGTAGCCTATGTGAGCTATAACATTAGTCTAAATCTACAGTTAAAGTATCCATCACCAGCGAGCAACATATTTTTATTAGCCAAACATGCATCGCCTATAAAAAGATGTTTGTGATATGCCTTCAATCGAACGGTTTAACTTGTTATAGCCTACAGTTCACAATAACAGGAAGAAAGTACATTTAATCACTATGTTTAATCTTTGAACTGTTGGCTAATGGTTTACTGAAATATAAGGAAGCTATCCGATTTCCAATAGCACTGACGACAACAACCCATTAATTTGATGATAAAGCAAAGAATATTGATTTGAAAGCATTTTGAGAAGGAACGCTTGAGAGGGAGAACCGTGCATAATGGATGGATTTGGTAGATGGGTTGCAAAATAAATCCTTGCATAGCAGGGATCAACTTGCTGCAGACCAATTAGGCTATTTCAAACACTTCAAGAAACCAGTAGTCACCTCTTTGGACAATAATGTTGTATGGAGTCGTTATTATTAGCGGGAAGGAGTTGAACTAATATCTAATTGTGGGTCTTTGGTAAACAAAAGTGTCACAATACATGTGTTGCGTATTTAACAATCAGGGCATTTGAAGCCGAGCAGAGATCTTCATGCCTTCATCCAAACCTGCTCTGATATCACACAGAAGATTGGTCCTGTCCCTTTGGGGATTTAGATAATTCACCAGTATTTTAGGGACTGCATTTAACCAGCATGGAGCAGCAATAATCTGATCTCTTTTGGTGTTGTTACCACTGCGTGTGCCTTTAGCGACAACCTGTACGATTACAGCCAAAAGCTATTTTGTGGGGTTTGTAGTGAGTCTCTTATAGAATGTCTGATCATTCAGTTGCCTGAGTACTTCAGTGTTATAGACAGTGTAGTCTTGTACAATAACATCGTCTCCCTTGTCCTCTGGGCGGATGACTTTGGAGGTGTCATTCTGGAGATTCTAAGGGCTTGTTCCTCAGAGCGGGTAAAACTATTCCTGACATAGGGGAGAGAGGCATCTGTAGTGTACCTATCCACAGCTGGGTCAATAGGCCCAGGTGGCATGAACCTAGATGAAGCCCTAACTTCAACTTGCAATCTCTAAAGAACAGTTTCAGATGCAATCAGTGGTGTGTATTCATTGATGCTAAGGGAAGCCAGACTTCCCCAAAAATATCAGACCAATAAAAACAAAATGATGTGTCTTTCGTCTCTGTGTTTTCATAATTTCTCATCGATTCGCAAGTGGCTGAATCTCACAAGAGAAATCAACCGGGTGAGGGAAACAGCGCCCCTCTGTCTCAGTACGTGCAGCCCATGTATCTGATGCTGTCTGGAACAAAAGAGTATGACATGTTGCCGCCCGGTGTTGCCGCCATAGCATTTGATTGTTATCCTGACACAGTCCAAACTGTCCAGTTTGGATTTGACTTCTCCCCAATGAAATCACATCCTAAGCAAAACATCATCATTGTCAGAAAAACACGTTTTTCTCATCTGCTTGTGTTGATGTCCTGCAGTAGCTAGCTTGCTAAATCAACCCTTTTTTAAGCCATTGGTGGAGTTGCAGGTAGCCTAGCATTTAAGAGTGTTGGGCCAGTAACCAAAAGATTGCTGGTTCGAATCCCTGAGCCATATCTGTTTATAGGCCCTTGAGCAAGACACTTAAACCCTAATTGCTACTGTAAGTTTCTCTGGATAAGAGCATCTGCTAAATGACTAAAATGTTTAAAAAAATTGATGGAGATTTGGACTTGTGGTTTTCATTTAATTCTCTACAGGCCAATAATTATGATGATGATTCTGATCTAAATTAATATATTGTGCCACTGGCCTGAGACGATTGAAGTTCAATATGTAGCCTAGATGTAGGCTCACGTTAACTAGCTAGTTAACTTAGCTGGTTCATTGTCACCCATGCGAGGGTGCCATGGACACCCACATGATATTTATTGGACTAAATAGTTTTTGGTATCTTTAAGTTTGTTTTCAGTGTATTAAACTAAATATAACTATATATAGCCTTGTTGATTTGATGATGTTTAAGTTAAAATGCTGCTGGATTAGCGGAGGAGGTGCTCCTATTGTCTTTGTGCTGACTTGCAGTAAGTAGTTGTTTAGTAAACTGTCAAACATTAACTTGCTTGAGCATGCTGCAGGTCATAACTGTTTTTTACATGCAATATTTGCTTTGTGGACTTCACCAGACAGATGTTGCTCTCTGGTTTTGTGATGAAACAAGCAAATGTGTAGTTCAATTTATTCCGCCACTGTGTGCCTGTTGTCTTTTTGTGACAGCCTTATTGTATATCATGTTGGAGTTTGAACGAATGCGTTCTAGAGCAAACATGGAAAATAGGTTGTAATATGAATTTTTTACTGGCTTTGCTTGGTTTCTCCAGTGATTTTACCCACGTACCTACTGCTACTTGATGCAATGAGCGAATTAATCAGTAGTCAACGCATTGCAGTTGTGTGTCCTGATATTCAGGCTGATTTGCTCATGTTTTATTTTGTATATAAACTCAGCAAAAAAAGAAACGTCCCTTTTTCAGGATCCTGTCTTTCAAAGATAATACGAAAAATCCAAATAACTTCAACAGATCTTCATTGTAAAGGGTTTAAACACTGTTTACCATGCTTGTTCAGTGAACCAGAAACAATTAATTAACATGCACCTGTGGAATGGTCATTAAGACACTAACAGCTTACAGACAGTAGGCAATTAATATCACAGTTAGGAAAACTTAGGACACTAAAGAGGCCTTTCTACGGACTCTGAAAAACACCAAAAGAAAGATGCACAGGGTCCCTGCTTATCTGCGTGAACATACCTTAGGCATGCTACAAGGAAGCATGAGGACTGCAGATGTGGCCAGGGCAATAAATTGCAATGTCCGTACTGTGAGACGCCTAAGACAGCGCTACAGGGAGACAGGACGGACAGCTGATCGTCCTCGCAGTGGCAGACCACATGTAACAACACCTGCACAGGATCGGTACATCCGAACATCACACCTGCGGGACAGGTACAGGATGGCAACAACAACTGCCCGAGTTACACCAGGAACACACAATCCCTCCATCAGTGTTCAGACTTTCTGCAATAGGCTGAGAGAGGCTGGACTGAGGGCTTGTAGGCCTGTTGTAAGGCAAGTCCTCACCAGACATCACTGGCAACAACGTCGCCTATGGGCACAAACCCACCGTCGCTGGACCAGACAAGACTGGCAAAAAGTGCTCTTCACTGACGAGTTGTAATTTTGTCTCACCGCGTTTATCGTCGAAGGAATGAGCGTTACACCGAGGCCTGTACTCTGGTGCGGGATCGATTTAGAGGTGGAGTGTCCGTCATGGTCTGGGGCGGTGTGTCACAGCATCATCGGACTGAGCTTGTTGTCATTGCAGGCAATCTCAACGCTGTGTTACAGGGAAGACATCCTCCCTCATGTGGTACCCTTCTTGCAGGCTCATCCTGACATGACCCTCCAGCATGACAATGCCACCAGCCATACTGCTCATTCTGTGCGTGATTTCCTGCAAGACAGGAATGTCAGTGTTCTGCCATGGCCAGCGAAGAGCCCGGATCTCAATCCCATTGAGCACGTCTGGGACCTGTTAGATCAGAGGGTGAGGGCTAGGGCCATCCCCCCAGAAATGTCCTGTAACTTGCAGGTGCCTTGGTGGAATAGTGGGGTAACATCTCACAGCAAGAACTGGCAAATCTGGTGCAGTCCATGAGGAGGAGATGCACTGCAGTACTTAATGCAGCTGGTGGCCACACCAGATACTGACTGTTACTTTTGATTTTGATCCCCCCCCCCCCCCCCCCCCCCCCCCCTTTGTTCAGGGACTACATGTCTGTGGAACTTGTTCAGTTTATGTCTCAGTTGTTGAATCTTGTTATGTTTATATAAATATTTACACATGTTAAGTTTGCTGAAAATAAACGAAGTTGATAGTGAGAGGGGCTGCACGTTGGGAGGCTGGAGGTGCCTTCACGTGCACCATCTGTGGCCGCAGAGGGCACACTGCCGGTCAGTGCCGGGTTGGTCCCTCAGGGAGTCGAGGCAGCAGGCAGGGCACTCTGGCGTCACCCCAGGTGAGTCTGCACCACTCTCATCCAGAGTCCTCTGTTGTCCACCTGTTTGTACCTGTTTGTTTCCCTGAGTTCTCCCCGCATTCCCAGCATAAGACGCTTGTCGATTCAGGCGCAGCTGGGAATTTTATCGACAGAGCGTTAGCTCTTAGTTTAGAGATCCCATTATTCCTGTGGATAGACCTTTCCCGGTTCACGCTCCGGATAGTCGACCATTAAGGTCTGGGCTAATCAGGGAAGTCACCATTTCCCTGGCCATGGAGACACAGGTGGTCACGAGGAGAGAATCAGTCTCTTTCTCATTGACTCTCCTGCGTTTCCCATGGTACTAGGCCTTCCCTGGCTGGCTCCTCATAACCCCACCATTTCCTGGCAACAGAGGGCTCTCACGGGGTGGTCGCGAGAGTGCTCGGGGAGGTGTGTAGGGGTTTCCGTTGGTGCTACCACGGTGGAAAGTCCAGACCAGGTCTCCACCATGCACATTCCCCCAAAATATGCCGATTTGGCTCTCAATTACCACCCCATCGACGGGGAGATTGTGCGATAAATCTCCTGGTAGACGCTGCACTTCCCAGGAGTCACGTGTATCCCCTGTCGCAAGCAGAGACGGTGGCTATGGAGACATATGTCTCCGAATCCCTGCGTCAGGGGTTCATTCGGTCCTCCACTTCACACGCCTTCTCAAGTTTATTTTTTGTGAAGAAGAAGGATAGAGGTTTACGCCCGTGCATTGACTGTAGAGGTCTCAATCAAATCACGATGAGGTACAGTTACCTACTACCTCTTATCGCCACGGTGATTGAGTCAATGCACGGGACGCGCTTCTTCACTAAACTGGATCTCAGGGGTGCGTACAATCTGGTGCGTATCCGGAAGGGAGACGAGTGGAAGACAGCGTTTAGTACCACCTCAGGGCATTATGAGTATCTCGTCATGCCTTACGGGTTGATGAATGCTCTTCCAATCCTTCGTAGACTATATTTTCGGGGACCTGCACGGGCAGGGTGTAGTGGTGTATATCGATGACATTCTGATATACTCCACTACACGCGCCGAGCTTGTGTCCTTGGTGCGCAAGGTACTTGGACGACTTTTGGAGCATGACCTGTACGTCAAGGCTGAGAAATGCCAGTTCTTTCAGCAGACCGTCTCCTTCCTAGTGTATCGCATTTCCACTTCAGGGGTGGAGATGGAGAGTGACTGCATAGCATCTGTGCGTAATTGGCCGACTCCCACCACGGTAAAGGAGGTGCAGCAATTTTTAGGGTTTGCCAATTACTACCGGAGATTTATCCGGGGCTTTGGCCAGGTGGCTGCTCCCATTACCTCACTGCTGAAGGGGGGTCCTGTATGCCTGCAGTGGTCGGTTGCGGCGGACAGGGCTTTTGGGAACCTAAGAGCTCTGTTTACCTCGGCTCCTCCCTCTTTGGCATTCATAGTGGAGGTGGACGTGTCCGAGCCTGGGATCAGAGCCGTTCTCGCTCAGCGCTCGGGCACGCCACTGAAGCTCCGCTCCTGTGCTTTCTTCTCAAAGAAACTCAGCCTGGCGGAGCGGAACTATGATGTGGGGCACCGGGAGCTGTTGGCTGTGGTTAAGGCTTATAAGGCGTGGAGACATTGGCTTGAGGGGGCTAAACACCCTTTCCTCATTTGGACTGACCACCGTAACCTGGAGTACATCCGGGCAGCTAAGAGACTGAATCCTCTTCAGGTAAAGTGGGCCATGTTCTTTTTTTGTGTTTACCCTGTCCTACAGACCAGGTTCCCAGAATAAGAAGGCAGACGCACTGTCCAGGCTGTATGACACAGAGGAGCGGCCCATGGATCAGACTCCCATTCTTCCGGCCTCCTGCCTGGTAGCGCCGGTCATGTGGGAGCTGGACGCGGACATTGAGCAGGCGTTGCATACAGAGCCCGTTCCACTCCAGTGTCCCGTCGGGTGTCAGTACGTTCCGTCTGTCCGTGACCAGTTGATCTATTGGGCCCCCACATCACCCTCCGCTGGTCATCCGAGGATCAGTCGGAGGGTGCACTGTCTGTCTGGGAAGTACTGGTGGCACACCTTGGCTCGAGACGTTAGGGTTTATGTTTCCGCCTGCTCGGTGTGCGTCCAGTGTAAGGCTCCTAGACTCCTGACCAGAGGCAAGCTACATCCCTTACCCGTTCCACAACGGCCTTGGTCACACCTGTCGGTGGATTTTCTAATGGATCATCCTCCCTCACAGGGAAACACCACAATCCTGGTCGTTGTGGATTGTTTCTCTAATTCCTGTCATCTCCTCCCTCTGCCCGGTCTCCCTATGGCCCTATAAACTGCGGAGGCCCTGTTTACACACGTATTCCTGCACTACGGGGTGCCTGAGGATATAGTGTTTGATCGAGGTTCCCAGTTCACTTCGAGAGTCTGGAGGGCGTTCATGGAACGTTTGGGGGTCTTGATCAGCCTCACCTCGGGTTTCCACCCTGAGAGTAATGGGCAGGTGGAGAGAGTGAACCAGGATGTGGGCAGGTTTCTGCGGTCCTATTGCCAGGGCCGGGCGGGGGAGTGGGCAGCGTTCGTGCCCTGTGCAGAGATGGCGCAGAACTCGCTCCACCACTCCTCCACTAACCTCTCCCCCTTTCAGTGTGTATTGGGGTACAAGCCGGTTCTGGCACCGTGCCATCAGAGTCAGACCGAGGCTCCTGCGGTGGACGATTGGTTCAGACGCGCGGAGGAGACCTGGGAAGCCGCCCATGGTCACCTCCAGCAGGTCCAGCGCGGACCGTCACCGCAGTGAGGCCCAGGGTCTGGCTCTCGACCCGAAACCTGCCCCTCCGCCTGCCCTGCCGGAAGCCGGGTCCGCGGTTTATGGGGCCATTCAAAGTCCTGAGGAGGGTGAACAAGGTATGTTACAGGTTACAGCTTCCCCCCGATTTACTATATTAACCCCTCATTCCATGTGTCTCTCCTCAGGCCGGTGGTGGCTGGTCCGCTCCAGGAGTCTTCCACAGAAGTCGGCTCCTTTCCTTGTTCATTCAGCGGTCGACGTCACCGGCTTTCTAGCCATCGGCGCTCCATTTTTCATGTATCCATTTGTTTTGTCTTGTTCCCTGCACACCTGGTTTTCATTCCCCAATCAATATACAGTGGGGCAAAAAAGTATTTAGTCAGCCACCAATTGTGCAAGTTCTCCCACTTGAAAATTATTTTTAATGAATTTATTTGCAAATTATGGTGGAAAATAAGTATATGGTCAATAACCAAAGTTTATCTCAATACTTTGTTATATACCCTTTGTTGGCAATGACAGAGGTCAAACGTTTTCTGTAAGTCTTCACAAGGTTTTCACACACTGTTGCTGGTATTTTGGCCCATTCTTCCATGCAGATCTCCTCTAGAGCAGTGATGTTTTGGGGCTGTTGCTGGGCAACATGGACTTTCAACTCCCTCCAAAGATTTTCTACGGGGTTGAAATCTGGAGACTGGCTAGGCCACTCCAGGACCTTGAAATGCTTCTTATGAAGCCACTCCTTCGTTCCCCGGGCGGTGTGTTTGGGATCATTGTCATGCTGAAAGATCCAGCCACGTTTAATCTTCAATGCCCTTGCTGATGGAAGGAGGTTTTCACTCAAAATCTCACGATACATGGCCCCATTCATTCTTTCCTTTACAGGGATCAGTCATCCTGGTCCCTTTGCAGAAAAACAGCCCCAAAGCATGATGTTTCCACCCCCATGCTTCACAGTAGGTATGGTGTTCTTTGGATGCAACTCAGCATTCTTTGTCCTCCAAACACGACGAGTTGAGTTTTTACCAAAAAGTTATATTTTGGTTTCATCTGACCATATGACATTCTCCCAATCTTCTTCTGGATCATCCAAATGCTCTCTAGCAAACTTCAGACGGACCTGGACATGAACTGGCTTAAGCAGGACGTCTGGCACTGCAGGATTTGAGTCCCTGGTGGCGTAGTGTGTTACTGATGGTAGGCTTTGTTACTTTGGTCCCAGCTCTCTGCAGGTCATTCACTAGGTCCCCCTGTGTGGTCCTGGGATTTTTGCTCACCGTTCTTGTGATCATTTTGACCCCACGGGGTGAGATCTTGCGTGGAGCCTCTGATCGAGGGAGATTATCAGTGATCTTGTATGTCTTCCATTTCCTAATAATTGCTCCCACAGTGGATTTCTTCAAACCAAGCTGCTTACCTTTTGCAGATTCAGTCTTCCCAGCCTGGTGCAGGTCTACAATTTTGTTTCTGGTGTCCTTTGACAGCTCTTTGGTCTTGGCCATAGTGGAGTTTGGAGTGTGACTGTTTGAAGTTGTGGACAGGTGTCTTTTATACTGATAACAAGTTCAAACAGGTGCCATTAATACAGGTAACGAGTGGAGGACAAGGGAGCCTCTTAAAGAAGAAGTTACAGGTCTGTGAGAGCCAGAAATGTTGCTTGTTTGTAGGTGACCAAATACTTATTTTCCACCATAATTTGCAAATAAATTCATTAAAAATCCTACAATGTGATTTTCTGGATTTTCTTTTCTCATTTTGTCTGTCATAGTTGAAGTGTACCTATAATGAAAATTACAGGCCTCTCATCTTTTTAAGTGGGAGAACTTGCACAATTGGTGGCTGACTAAATACTTTTTTGCCCCACTGTACATGTATTTATTCCTCTGTTCCCCATCATGTCTTTGTGTACGATTGTTTGTGTTACGTGTGTATTGTTGACACGCCAGACTGGCTTGTTTTTTCAGTGTTATTTTGTCACGAAGATGTTTATTCTTAAAAGTAATTATTGTGACTGTTTTGCGCGTTTTGCACTTTTGCCTAAATAAAGTGTGCGCCTGTTCACAAAACTCTGCTCTCCTGCACCTGACTTCGCTACCAGTACAATATATATATATATATATATATATATATATATATATATATATATATATATATATATATATATAATATAAACTATACAATCTACAATATAAACTAGATACAGGGTACTGTGGGTGGGGCAGGTTAAATAATTACAACCGAATAGGCCTAATTAAAAGAATACTGATAAAGGAAAAAAAATACACTAGGCAGAGGATGCCCAGACCTTGTGTCTGAGCAGTACCAGAGAGAAATTGGAGCGGGAGAGAAGGCAGACACCATTTTTTTAATCTGCTCGAATTACGCTCTGCTCCTCACTCACCCCATTTACATGCTCTGGTATTCAGAAGCAGCCATGCTTTAAGCTATCAAAGAACTGTCAATGAATAATCATATCAATGGATGGAATCAGTGAATTAATGGCTGCAGCAAGCATTACACGGTCTGACAAGCTGCAAAACAATTTAGGCTTAATTAGACAAAAGAACAATTAAGTCATTCAAACAAGCTAAGTCGTTCAAATGACTTAGTATCTAATTTGAATAACTAAGGTATATATATATATATTTTAAGTAATTCAAATGAGAATTCCAAGAGTCTACTTTTTTTTACATTTCTTTGCCTTGAGCTTCAGTAGAACTTTGGTCATGCATTCATGAGGCTTCTGCTAAGAATTCCAGGCAGCTATACATCTGACTAACTCACCACAGGAGTTTTGTCATCTTGCAGTCTCTCTCTCTCTCTCTCCCCCTCATTCTCACACACTATTTCAGTTGCCTTGTCCATCCCCCTCAGTTCTCTTCTATATTCTCCTTCCCAGCCTTTGTTTCTGTGGTAATATGATTGCATTAACAAGCCATACAATGCCACATCCCCAAGGAACACTTCGTCTTATGTTTTGCATGTGGCAGAAACTATTCTATCATTCTAATTCAATTGGTTTTGCATGACAAGACAGCAGTCTGGAGAGATTACATCCAAACGAAGGCATATGAATTTGAGTTATGACATGACATGAGCTATGGTGATACTGATTTGCCTCTGTTTGTAGGAGGTCATTGGAAAATCTGTGAAACAGGCTGTTTGTTTTCCTCTCTACACTGTGTCAGATAACAATTTTAGTGAATAAATGTGTTTGTTAATTTGTGGTGTGTTTTATTTGGTACATTTTATTGTTTTGATCTTTTTAGATCAGAAACTGTACTTCTGTCATTGAAAGACACAAACATCTTGTCATTTCTTATTTTACCAAAACACTCTCCTCATGATGATTACGCAGATAATGTATATTGCCAAGGTTATTATCATGATAATTGGTGTCCAGATACAATGATAAGAAGACCAATATGCAATATGTAGTGTTCTGCATGCCAGAGATTTCACCCTGCAAGATTTACCGACTGCGGAAGGGTACTGACCCATACGAGTACATTACAGCACTGCACCCTATTTTAATCTGGTTCAATCCCAATTTACTAAGTCTTTGTCTATGACTGAGCATGTGTTTTTTTTGTTTCACTGATTGTTTATCTTTTTATGTCTGTTGTCACAGACCTGTTCTCACTGGTTTCGTGGCGATAGATCTGAGTGATGTTCTCAGCCACAGTATTGATAATGATGCTTCAGGAGTCAGGTGAGTGCATCACTTGTCTTCTTCTCTTTCCTAGAATCCTACCCTCTCAACAATGCAACATCTAGCTGTACAGGCAAATTATGGGAACATTCATTGCATATTACTTGCTCTAATGATGATCTGCAATTGATTATTTGTTGTTTTTAATTGGTGTTAATGACTATTATAGACCCATTATTTTATTTTTTTGCACGTCTGTGTGTTTAAGTTCTGACTGTGTGTACAGTTGCCAGGATGCTCGTTTCTATGACGATGAAACATTGACAGTGGTGCTGCAAGCATCAGAGGAGGAGGAGGAGAGCAGGGGGCGTGTCCTGGCCCAGCTCCCTCTCGGCTCAGCTCTCAGCTGTGAGGAGGAGTTCCACTGGAACCCCAGTCTTAGTGTACGGTTGAAACACCCTTTTCCCTGACATGCAAACCTAGCCCTATATTCCTAATCCGTGATCTATTTGTAACTGTAACCTGCACCTCATCTCAAACCGTTAATTATGTTCTACCTGATTACAAACTGAAACTCAAGACTTAGTGCCTTCAGAAAGTATTCATATCACTTGACTTATTCCACATTTTGTTGTGCTACAGGCTGAATTCAAAATGGATGAAATTGAGTTTCTCACACACAATAACCCATAATTATTTTATTATTTATTTGAAAAAAACGAAATACAGAAATGTAATTTACATACAGTGGCAAGAAAAAGTATGTGAACCCTTTGGAATTATCTGGATTTCTGCATAAATTGGTCATAAAATTAGATCTGATCTTCATCTTAGTCACAACAACAGACAAACATAGTGTGCTTAAACTAATAACACACAAATTATTGTATTTTTCTTGTCTATATTGAATACATAATTTAAACATTCACAGTGTAGGTTGGAAAATGTATGTGAACCCCTAGGCTAATGACTTCTCCAAAAGCTAATTGGAGTCAGGAGTCAGCTAACCTGGAGTACAATCATTGATGAGACGAGATTGGAGATGTTGGTTAGAGTTGCCCTGCCCTATAAAAAAAACACTCACAAAATGTTAGTTTGCTATTCACAAGAAGCATTGCCTGCTGTGAACCATGCCTCAAACAAAAGAGATCTCAAAGGACCCAAAATCAAGAATTGTTTACTTGCATAAAGCTTGAAAGAGTTACAAAAGTATCTCTAAAAGCCTTGATGTTCATCAGTCCACGGTAAGACAATTTGTCTAAAAAGTTAGAAAGTTCACCACTCTTGCTACTCTCCCTAGGAGTGGCCGTCCTGCAAAGATGACTGCAAGAGCACAGAGCAGAATTCTCAATGAGGTTAAGAAGAATCCTAAAGTGTCAGCTAAAGACTTACAGAAATCTCTGGAACATGCTAACATCTCTGTTGACGAGTCTACGATACGTAAAACACTAAACAAGAATGGTGTTCATGGGAGGACACCACTGAAGAAGCCACTCCTGTCCCAGAAAAACATTGCTGCACGTCTTAAGTTCGCAAAAGTGCATCTGGATGTTCCACAGCGCTACTGGCAAAATATTCTGTGGACAAATGAAACTACAGTTGAGTTGGTTGGAAGGAACACAACACTATGTGTGGAGAGAAAAAGGCACAGCACACCAACATCAAAACCTCATCCCAACTGTAAAGTATGGTGGCAGGAGCATCATGGTTTGGGGCTGCTTTGCTGCCTCAGGGCCTGGACAGCTATCTATCATCGACAGAAAAATGAATTCCCAAGTTTATCAAGACATTTTGCAGGAGAATGTTAGGCTATGTGTCCGCCAATTGAAGCTCAACAGAAGTTGGGCGATGCAACAGGACAACGAGACAAAACACAGAAGTAAATCGACACAGAATGGCTTTAACAGAAAAAAATACACCTTCTGGAGTGGCCCAGTCAAAGTTCTGACCCGATTTGAGATGCTGTGGCATGATATCAAGAAAGTGGTTCACACCAGACATTCCAAGAATATTGCTGAACTGAAACAGTTTTGTAAAGAGGAATGGTCCAAAATTCCTCCTGACCGTTGTACAGGTCTGATCTGCAACTACAAAAAACGTTTGGTTGAGGTTATTGCTGCCAAAAGAGGGTCAACCAGTTATTAAGTCCAAGGGTTCATACTTTTCCACCCTGCTCTGTGAATGTTTACACAGTGTGTTCAATAAAGACATGAAAATGTATAATTGTTTGTGTTATTAGTTTAAGCAGACTGTGTTTGTCTATTGTTGTGACCTAGATGAAGATCAGATCAAATTATTATGACCAATTTATGCAGAAGTCCAGGTAATTCCAAAGGGTTCACATACTTTTTCTTGACACTAAGTATTCACACCCCTGAGTCAATACTTTGTAGAAGCACCTTTGGTGGCGATTACAGCTGTGAGTCTTTTTGTGTCAGTCTAAGAGTTTTGCACACCTCAATTGTACAATATTTGCCCATTATTTTTTAAATTCTTCAAGCTCTGTCAAGTTGATTGTTGATCATTGCTAGACAGCCATTGTCAAGTCTTGCCATAGATGTTCAAGACGATTTAAGTCAAAACTGTAACTTGGCCACTCGGGAACATTCAATGTTGTCTTGGCAAGCAACTCCAGTAAAGATTTGGCCTTGTGTTTTAGGTTATTGTCCTGCTGAAAGGTGCATTTGTCTCCTGAATTTGTCTGGAAAGCATACTGAACCAGATTTTCCTATAGGATTTTGCCTGTGCTCAGCTCTATTTTGTTTATTTTTATCCTAAAAAAAACTCCCTAGTCCTTGCCAATGACAAGCATGCCCATAACATGATGCAGCCACCACCATGCTTGTGGTACTCAGTGATGTTGGATTTGCCCCAAATATAATGCTTTGTATTCAGGACTAAGTTAATTTCTTTGTCATACTTTTTTTTGCAGTATTACTTAAGTAATACAGGATGCATGTTTTGGAATATTTTTATTCTGTACAGGCTTCCTTTTCACTCATTTAAGTTAAACCCTGAGCGGTTTCCTTCCTCTCAACTGAGTTAGGAAGGACGGCTGTATCTTTATAGTGACTGGGTGTATTGATACACCATCCAAAGCTTAATTAATAACTTTACCAATAGCTGCCCTTCTTTGAGAGGCATTGGAAAACCTCCCTGGTCTTTGTGGTTAAATCTGTGCTTGAAATTCACTACTTGATTGAGGAACCTTAAAGATAATTGTATGTGTGGGGCATAGAGATGGGGTAGTTATTCAAAAGTAATGTTAACAACTATTATTGAACACAAATGAGTCCTTGCAACTTATTATTCAATTTGTTAAGCACATTTTTACTCCTGAACTTATTTAGGGTTGCCATAACAAAGTGGTTGAATACTTATTGACTCAAGACATTTCAGCTTTTCATTTTCTATGAATTTCAAAAATGTTCTACAAACAAAATTCCACTTTGACATTATAGGGTATTTTGTGTAGATCAGTGATACAATCTCAATTTAATCTATTTAAAATTCAGGCTGTAACAAAATGTGAAAAAGGTAAAGAGATGTGAATACTTTCTGAAGGAACTATACATCTAAACACCAACTATCACCTTAACCTGTAATTCACCTATCTTCACTGCAGTCATCATGGGTCACCTGTTGACTGTGCCATCTGTATTCTCAGGTTAGACCAGCAGAGTGGTGCCATCCATGCACATGGGGTGGTACTGGAGAATCAGTGGAGAGACTTGAAGAACATGAAGGCCCAGTTTGGGGCTGTGAATTGGATCCGGAAAGTGGCCTGTGTGGTAAGACAATGGAAAGGGGATTCCCTTACTAAGCCTTTAACAGGCTTGTTGTAGTTTGGTTTAGATTATTCAGAATCTCTCGTTCCAAACTTCTTTTCTGTTCTCTGTGTCCCAGCTGAGCTCCAACCTGCCCTTGTGTTTGAGATGGATGTGGAGGATGAAGAGCGGCCTGAGTTGCAGAACGCCAGCTCTGATCAGGATGGTCTGGAGGAGACGCTGGCCAGCCAGGGGGAAGCTGAAGGAGGAGAGACTAAGGGGCAGGGAGGGGGACAAAGTGCTGAGCAGCGACTGGAGTGTGGGGAAGCCCTCATTCTGTTAGCAGCACCTCATCTAGGCAATATAACAATCGACTACCCCATACTTTGGCGGTAATCAATCCCAGTTATGCCACCATTGTAAAGCCCTAGTTGCACTTTTTTCCCTAACAAAGTGGAAATAAACGTTTTGATAAGAAAACAATCTTCTGGTAGTTGTTTTGATGTGGTTGTTTCCTATGTCTGCAAGGCAAGTGAAGACTGGTCCCCAGATAGATAATGTAACATGGATCTGATCCTCACACAAATTCCTAGAGTACAGTCAAAATAATGTATTTTGGGGAGCACTAGATTTGACCACACCTTTCCCCTTTCGAATTCTGATTGTAGGATTTCCTTCCCCACTCGTCTAACATGTATGGTAAACAATGTTGAATAAACTCCATTTGAATTTACTCTATCTACCCCGTTGTTTGCGGATTTGGTCCTTTTTTGGCTACAGATATGACACTAAATCCCCACGGGCAAATGTTATTAATCCGACTTTCGGAACGCTGGTCTGTATATGGATCTAGCGGTTTGTATTTTCAATCTTCTGACGCACTCGACATAAACACTTGCACAATATGTAGACAATAGGCGAGTGTATATACCGACCGGCGCTCTGAAAAGTCAGATACATAATAAGTTCCTGTGGATATTTGTTTTCAAATTTCGACCCGAAAGAGGACCAACCTCACAGACAAATATTGTTCAAACGTAATTGTATTCAATATTCTGTCTTGCCTAATACATCAGACTGTGATATTAGCTTTCTGGTGGTGTAAAACGTTTCCACGTTTTTTCAGTGCTTTATGTCAGACTGTACCACCAAAAAGCTGGTATCATAGTATGATTTAGGCATGACCATGTCTAACTAAGTTGGGGCTAGGTGAAACAAACAAGTACATTCTAGGTCCGTGACAAGTAACATATGAGCAACAGTTAGCTCGTGTGATTGTTTTTATTGACAAACCACCATACTTTTCATTGTACTGTATATGAGCTCACATGATAATATTATATGCATCGCAGACAGTAAGTACTGTGGGGTATAATCGATACTGTAAACGCGCGCTTGGTTACGTGCTCGTTACCTATGTTTCACGTGGTGACGTTCCTAGGCTTGCCTGTATGTCTTTCACAGTTGGCGACAGGGATAGTGGAAATGTTTCGACCCTACCCGTGTGTACGAATATTTGGAGAAGATGACGATAAGCCCAATAACTTATTTTGACACCAAAGTCTCTTCGGTATAAATGTGATATTACTTAGAGTGACTCACATATCGTGACCTCCAGCTGAGAAAGGATAAACGAAAAACCACACTGATACAGCCGCGGATTTTTGTGTGGTTGGTAGCGCTAACGTTAGCTAGCTAACGTTAGCTAGCTATGGAGGATATTAACTCAAACATCAACGCGGACTTGGAGGTGCGCAAGCTACAGGACTTGGTAAAGAAACTCGAACAGCAAAACGAGCAGCTCCGTAGTCGGTCTACTCTATTGTCTTCGTCTGGAGCAGTGTCAGGAAACCATAGACCCCTTAGTGCTGGATATGACTCACCCCTGTCAGCCGCCTCGGCGGCGGGGCTGGTCGGCTTCCCTGGGGTGGGGTTCGGCGGAACGGGTGCCTATGGAGGGCTTTTGGAAAACTCCCGTTGTTTGAGCCCCAGACTGTCATATGATGGTATCAGTTTCAGGAGAGCATATGAGGGCGAGGGGGCATCGGCTGCCACCTCTTTCACTGGCATCAATTCGTACTTTACTGACGCAGGGGAAACACTGGGTTTTATGGATGAAGGGGAAACTTCAATCTTGGATGAAGTAGACATCCTCGATCTTGAAGACATGGATTGTCTGAACGAAGATGAAGACAGCTGGTGAGTGATACACCATCTGTAATTCAAGTAGCCTGAGGGTTTTTCGAACAACGAGAACACAACAGTACGCCCTAATGCATTTAGCTAGTCAACCAGTGTTTCTATCATGCGCCCATATGTGACAGCTCCACAGCCGAGCGCAGCTGTTCCAGACATTATCTACGATGACAAACCCTTGGGGGGAGGGAAATAATCCTCGATGAAATTGCGCTATAGGAATGCACAGCACGGCCATGTTCTCAATACAATAGCTTGCCACAGACAGAGGTCATCGCAGACCGATTGTCTGCCGTTCATTCTTGATTACTGAGTGGGTGAGGGGTGGTGGATGGAATTAAATCCGATTGGAAATTGGATCACGTGTGGGGACTGTCAAACCACCTGCACTTGTCACATTACATCCTGATCAATATTGTATCAGTAGAACTTGGCATTCATTGTTCTGTGGTTGCTGCTGTGCTTGGACTAATCATACCCCTTTACTATTAGGGCTTAGTCATAATGTTTGCATTTTAGTGGTCTTGTTTACTCTGTCAAGTGATGTACCATAAAAGCTAGTTGTTAATTAATTAACACTAGGTCTACAGTATTGTGCTTTTAGGATAAGGGAAACACTGTTCATATGGTGGCCATTTGCACTATTTTGGTGACAGCAGAAGGCTGCCAGGTGGGAAGGGAGAAGTGTGCACAGTGAAATTTAAAGTTGTTTACCAAACCAAAGGCTATGGGGAAACAGCCACAACCATGGTTACCTTCTTTGTTAGGAGGACTATCAATACTAATACACACCATGCACTAGTCTAGTATATGAAACGAGGTTGAGGGGAAATCATTGCCTACTAGGCCTATATGATTATGACAATGTTAAAGTACTTGAATTGTTGTAATAGCCAAGCCCAGCCACAGTTTTTAGCCACGCCACACTGAATCTCAGGATCATGTATTGTTTGCTGTGCACTGACTGAGCATTTGTGGTTTATAGGGTTAGGTCGCTTACACAGATGAACTTTTAGAAGTATAGCTTAATCCTTGAAATTGGAGCTGTTAAATTGGATTTGTGAGGCAGAACAAATCTCACTGCTGATCCCAACCTGAGGAAATCCCTGAAACAGTTGTAGAGAGTGATGAGACCTCACTGTCGAGCTGATGTGAAATAAGCCCTGTTTATAAATGAGATGTTGTAGTTTTGTTTAGTAGAGCAGTAGGAATCATTAGCCTATAATGAGGAAGCTGGGTCAGTGTTCATTTCTCTCCCCCTCTCATTCTCTGAAAGATAGGCCCTTGTCTGCCATGGTGCGGTTAGTAGGATAGGGTTTTTATTGGCATATTATGGGCCTCTTGAGGGTAATTTAATGGTAATGGCTTGTGCTTTAGGTCAAGGCCCAGGTTGGAGGCGGCCAGCTATAGAAAGGAGGTACAGTAACTAATTATGGCCAGACTGTCAGGTTAGTAATACTGCATGGGCTTTGGTAGCCCCTGGTCATTTAATCAGATGAAATTATCCTTTCCCTAGCCTGACTCAGGGCAGGCAAACTCACACACTATGTGAATGTATTAGATACAGAAACATCTTCGACTACTCTTCAATATTTGGAAGAGAGGATAGAGGAAGCATGACTGGGAAGTTTACTGTGGCCTATTAGTACCAGTTCCTTGTTGCCCCTCTAACCCAATCCCCACACACTCCACTGGTGGTCTCTCTGCCCTCTGGCTGGTGATACACACAGGATTACCCATAGTACTACTGATTGATGGCTTGCCAGTCCTGGTCATAGATTCCCATAATCCCTGAATTAGCATCAGACTGAATTTGAAGGGCCGTCTGGTCCTGCAGCTATTTGACGACAGCACAGCACCATCCCGCTGTTAAGCTTTTCATTCTAAAATACAGTTAGGAGGATCCAGCCAGACACATGTTTACAGGATAATTAGGCTAAGCTATATGTAAAACCATAGAAATATGGATGTGACACAGCTTTATGCCTAATGCTAGAGTGATAGGTCTACAAGTGCTGGTTGAATTTGATTCTTTAAATGTTATGGATTACAGTCAGATTCTCCATGTGGCATACTTTTAGAATGCCCATAATGTATTGAATCTAGGCCTACATGTTTCTGTTTACTAGTAGGCCTTAGTGTTATTGTTGTTTAGTTGAGGACTCTCATGTGGGAGATTTTCTCTGTCGCTGAGACAAAGCTGACTCAGATTCCTCTTCCTGGTACAGATACTTTCTCTCTTTCTCTCTCTCAGTATAAAGCAGGCTTAAGTATCAGCCGTAGCAGCTGTGATGAGATGTAGGCCTAAGCAGGTTATAACACTCACCAAACATACATCACCCCTCATTACATCTATTTCCACTGATTATCATCAGGTCTCTTACCTTATTGATTGTTGTCATCAATATCCCAGCCAGCCTCAGCCTGCCTTGCCTGGTTAGCAATTTGTCCACTGGACAGCATTATATTCATGAAGGAGGGCCGGAGAAGTTGTGAAGAGGGCACGACAACACCTATTCCCGTTCAGGAAACTGAAAAGATTTGGCATGGGTCCTCAGATCCTCAAAAGGTTCTACAGCTGCACCATCGAGAGCATCCTGACTAGAGGTTGACCGATTATGATTTTTCAACGCAGATACCGATACAGATTATTGGAGGACCAAAAAAGCCAATACTGATTAAATTTTGACAGTTTTGGAAACTTTAGAGTGTTCTATCCTAATCTGTCAATTATATGCATATTCTAGCATCTGGTAAAAATAGTGCCCCCTTTAATCGGCCGATTTACATTTTCTTTGTAATAATGACAATTACAACAATACTGAATTAACACTTATTTTAACTTAATATAAAACCTCAATAAAATCAATTTAGCCTCAAATAAATAATGAAACATGTTCAATTTGGTTTAAATAATGCAAAAACAAAGTGTTGGAGAAGAAAGTAATATGTGCCATGTAAAATATGTGCCATGTAAAAAAGCTAATGTGTAAGTTCCTTGCTCAGAACATGAGAACATATGAAAGTTGGTGGTTCCTTTTAACATGAGACTTCAGTATTCCAAGGTAAGAGGTTTTAGGTTGTAGTTAATATAGTATTTATAGGACTATTTCTCTCTATACCATTTGTATTTCATATACCTTTGACTATTGGATGTTCTTATAGGCACTATAGTATTGCCAGTGTAACAGTATAGCTTCCGTCCCCCTCCTCGCCCCTACCTGGGCTGGAACCAGGAACTCATCGACAACAGCCACACTCGAAGCATCGTTACCCATCGCTCCACAAAAGCTGCGGCCCTTGCAGCGCAAGGGGAATAACTACTCCAAATCTAAAAGCGAGTGAAGTTTGAAACAGTATTAGCGCACACCCAGCTAACTAGCTAGCCATTTCACATTGGTTACACCAGCTATTAGGCTGATGGGCTTGAAGTCATAAACAACGCTGTGCTTGCGAAGAGCTGCTGGCAAAACGCACAAAAGTGCTGTTTGAATGAATGATTACGGGCCTGTTGCTGCTCAGTCAGACTGCTCTATCAAATCAGACTTAATTATAACAAAATAACACACAGAAATACGAGCCTTTGGTCATTTATATGATCGAATCCGGAAACTATAATTTCGAAAACAAAGTTTATTATTTCAGTGAAATACGGAACCGTTCGGTATTTTATCTAACGGGTGGCATCCCTAAGTCTAAATATTCTTGTTACATTGCACAACCTTCAATGTTATGTCATAATTACGTAACATTCTGGCAAATTAGTTCGCAATGAACCAGGCAGCCCAAACTGTTGCATATACCCTGACTCTGCGTGCAATGAACGCAAGAGAAATTACACAATTTCACCGGGTTAATATTGCCTGCTAAACTGGATTAGTAGTTATAACTAGTGATTATGATTGATTGTTTTTTATAAGATAAGTTTAATGCTAGCTAGCAATTTACCTTGGCTTCTACTGCATCCACGTAACAGGCAGGCTACTCGTGGAGTGCAATGGTTAGAGCGTTGGACTAGTTAACTGTGCGGTTGCAAGATTGGAACCACTGAGCTAACAAGGTGAAAATCTGTCGTTCTGCCCCTGAACAGGCAATTAACCCACAGTTCCTAGAACGTAATTGAAAATAAGAATGTGTTAAAAGGTATTTTTTTTTAAATCCAATGGCTACCCAGACTATTTGCATTGGCCCACACTCCTTTTTTTTACACTCCTGCTGTTTATTATCTATGCATAGTCACTTTACCCCTACCTACATGTACATATTACCTCGACAAACCTGTACCCCTGCACCACACACATTTTTACTTTCGTTTATTTTGTAAATGTTTTTTCTTAAGTCAAATTTTTCTTAACTGCATTGTTGGTTAAGGGCTTGTAAGTAAGCATTTCACTTTAAGGTCTACACCTGTTGTATTCAGTGAACGTGACAAATAAAATGTGATTTTACATGATTTGTTCACCTTGCAAAAGGGCCATGAATGAGCAAATGTTAGCTAATGCATTTCCAGCTACAGTGAAGACCAACGGCAAGCAAACTTTTTTCCTCAATAAAAAAAACACAGGAACAAAGTTTCAAGCACTACTTTTAAACATGTGTATTTTTGTGTGCCATGTCCATTGATGTGTGTTGTGTTCGTCCAGGCTGTATGAGGCGAAGCTGAACAGCCCTTGGCAGAAAGCCTTGAGTCCCATCGTGTGGTGTCGCCAGGCTCTGGACAACCCCAGTCCTGACATGGAGTCAGCCAAGCGCTCCCTCATCCACAGACTGGACCTCACCATGTCAGGTACTGTCACCTTGCTCCTCTCCATTCTCCTCCTCTCCTGTTTCTTGTCTTCTCTCCCCTCTCGCTTCTCCCCTCGCTTCTCCCAGCTTTGCTCCAAACAAGCGTGCACACATCTAGGACAAATATGCTTTTGTTTTGTAGTAGGAACTATGCTGTATGAGTGTATGTATTACATTATCATGGCAAGTGTGCCTGTGGATTCTATCTATATCCCTCTGCGTATTATGACAGCTAAATATAGACAATCAGGACAGAAAGGCTAAAGTGAGACCAGTTCCATTTTTACAGAGGTATGCTCATGTGACGCACATATCGTATCCAGCAACAGTTTGTTGAAGGTCGCTATCCCTAAACCGGCGGGTGCTCCGTAACGGTGAATGATCACGTGGCACTGGGGGTGTTACACAACACCCAGTCAAAGACCTCCTGGGCAGACAGACAGCACCCGCAGGACCATGGGGTTCCTGTCCTGACATGGAGTCAACAGCTGACCTGTTCCCCTCACATCCCCTTCCTGCGAGTGCCCTTTGGAGTTATGTATCACACTGAAGTTCAACTCCGACTGTTCATAGACCACAACAGGCTCTGAGGCTCCGGTGGGTGTTACTTGGGTGATGGGTGTTACTTGGGTGGTGTTGATATCCTCGTAAGGAGAGGATAATGTTACCCATTCATTTGGACATCTAATGCTTCAAATCACTGCCCCCTAACCCCCCCCTCCCCCTCCAGTCCACCTCACTCCAAGGGCAAAGGGAGGTTCTAGAGATCAATCAGCTGGTTGCTTTTTGCACTGCTTATTATCAGCAACAGGTCAATAAATTATTTAGGTATGTGTAAACAAGCAGAAAACAGCAATGCAGGCTATAAAGCTCTTGTACAATATGCAGGTAACAAAAGGTTAAAGGACCCACCTGCTGACTGGCTTCTAACTGCCTATACCTGAGGGGAGGAGAGGTAGGCAGTTGTCAGACAGCTTCAAACAGGCCTAAATAACTGCTTTTCGACCGCAGGACGAGCAGAGCGGGCCTAGGCGTGTCCTATGCATCTACGAAGAGTCTTGTGTGGCTGTACTGTATGTGGGCTCCTCAGTGACACACCCTCTCGGGAGTGAAAATATGTTGCCATGGTGTCGTGTGAGGACTGTTTCCACGGGTGAAGGAATTTCACAAAGCAGGGCGTCGCGTCTGGCTCATGACTAACGTAATACACAGCTTGACAGTACATTTGTACCACATCATAGGATTATGTTCAATGCTTTGGAAATGCTTATGGAAGACCCTTTCAGAGGGCTTAGCCTTCAATGTCCATGAGAAACTCCCAAAATGTTGGAAGGAAGGCCCAGGGCGATTGCTTGCATACTGAAATGTGTGTGTGTGTACTTTTGTTTTAGCTTGTCCATGGTAACCAAGCTTGTGTCTTTAGACTCCCTGCGAAATGTAAGCAATGAGATCCTTTAAATGCCATGTCCCAGTTACATAACAAACTGGAAGCAGGGACAAATATATATATATTTTTTTTCAGCATAGTCGAGTTAAATAAATGTATTAGACACTATCTAGTTTCATTTGTGATGTGTTATCAAACATTTAGAAATTCAGAAATGTATTATGGGCATTGTCATGACTTTATAACCCTGAAAGCGTAGCAGGAAGTAAAGAATGGCCCGGGCCGGGGACTCTCCTGACAGTACCAGTCCTGTAATGCTGGGCTAGATTCAGAGTGGAGCCTTCTGAACAGTGCTTGGACAAACGTCCACAGATTCCACCCACACAGTTCTTCTCTACAGCAGAAAGTACCTAATCCCAAGCTGATAGGCCAGCTATCTAGCCATGCTCACCCTAACATGTAGCTACTGTTTCCATACTTAAGCTATAATGGACTGGATATTTCCGTCTTTTCTAAGTCATGCTCTTTCACTTGTTCATCTCTCCCCTCATTTTCTTTCGCTCCCTGAGCCACACAATAAAGGCTTCTGTTGCGCTCTCCTCATGTGAAATGCTCCTAGCTAGCTGGCCCAGTCCATCTCAAGAACCCTTTTTCACTTTAAGGAGCGTTCAATGACGGGTATTGTTTGACTTTTCTCTGTCCATCTGAGCTGTTTAATCGGACCTGGCAATCTCTGGGTTTGCTTGTCCTGTCTGTCACTGACGCCATGCTGTCTAGGCTAATTCCAGGGGAAACTGAAGGTCCTGCAGCCAAACCATCAGCTGGGAAATAGATTTTATTACAGCTAGTATCTTGGCTACAAATGAATGGAAATAGCGTTTTTGCTCCTGATTGTCTTATCTGGTCCCTGGATGGGAGACCAGATGCTACTGGAAGTGGTGTTGGAGAGCCAGTTGGAGGCACTCCTTCTTCTGGACCCCAAAAAATATCCCAATATCCCAGGGCAGTGATTGGGGACATTGCCCTATGTAGGGTCCCGTCTATCGGATCGGGCGTTAAACAGGTGACCTGACTCTGTGGTCACTAAAGATCTCATGGCGCTTATCGTAAGAGTAGGCGTGTCCTAGGTTGTCCACCTAATCATCCCTAGCTTCCAATTGGCTCATTCATCCCCTTTCCTCTCCCCTGCAACTATTCCCCAGGTCATTGCTGTAAATGAGAATGTGTTCTCAGTCAACTTACCTGGTAAAATAAGGGTAAAATAAACTTCATAGTGTTATGGACTGGTTTTAGCATGGAGGGAGAAGGTGTTAAATGTTGAGTAAGTATGATCATTTATATTGCATGTATTTACCTATCTCTTTTTTTTTTATTTCTAGGTGTTTTTAAAATATTTTTAGCATGGTTTGTTTTAGGACACAGTATTTTAGGACGACACTATTTTAGTTGGTCCCTGTGCTGCAAATCCCTGCTGAGACCCAGCCAGCAACACACTGACTATAGGCTGTCTCCAATCTCCTCCTCCTGATTTACTGTAGAGCTAAGCTGCTCCATCTCACCACCTCCTAGCCCTTAAATCATTCACCCCTAGCCTGGCACCAAAGGATACATGGGGGAACAGCACTGAATGCACCCTCTGAAACGCTGTCCTTTCCTTGTGGTTTGTAAGTCCACAACTGCAGTAATCTTCCTATTGGGAGCACCTGATAGATGTTCACTTTAGGGGTCACACACTCCGCTATGTCTGTCTCCAGAGGTCAGAGGTTGACCCCCACGATGTGTTGCCAGGGCTTGTGTTCGGCGTCACGGCAGACACATGGAGGTGCCACTCCGAGGCAGGTAACCTCCCTCCTTTAACTCACTGTGTTTGATCCCTCTCAGCTGTCTCTGTGTGCAAGAACCTATATCCTGTTTGTAGGCCTATAGGTATAATGTTGATCATACCACAACACAACTGTTGTACATATCTGACCTATGAAGAGCGCTCTCTCAGCACTGGGAGTCTGGACAGAATCTGTCCTACAGACGCCTCTGTCTCTGGTGAGGTCCTGGTTTTAGATAAGCCCGTGCTAATCTCAGTGTCTAACCTATCTGGGAATCCACAGAGGACAAAGTGATCGAGAGGTGTGCACGTCTGTTGTCGAGTGCTTGTGTCCCTGGTTAAGACTTAAGCATGCAGGTGGTACTGTGGTAGTGTCATGTTGTTGTGATCCTAGTGTTCCTCAGTGGCTGATCTCTGAAGGAAGTGAGTGAGTTGAGTGGACATGTTATTTCCTAAATAATGCGGTAGGGCCGAGTGCAGAGCATCAGAAGATGAGGAAAGGAGGGAAGAAAGGAGAGCGAGTTGATAATAAAAGGCTTCTTTCCAGTCATCATCCAGCTGTGTAAACACATGGAGGGAGGGAGGGAGGGTGATGAGCAAACAAGTGGCCCTGGAGATTGGAGTGTATGCAGCACTGCGGGCAGAGCTGTCCCAAGTGGGACTGCAGTATAGCAGTCAACACTGATGGCCATTGGCCAGTGAGTTGTATCCCTGTCAGAGCAGCCAGGTCTGGTCTAATGGCTGAGCTGAGGCAGGCTCCATGGTTAGTCTGCCTACCTGGGACTAACTGACTGACTGGCAGGCTGTATGGAGTCTCTGTGGATAGCTGGGTATCACAGTGCTGCATTGTGCCGCTCTGACTGTACTACTGAGTGAATGGGCCGTATTGTTAACTCTTTCTTCAGTCCATGATAAAGACGCCTACGACTGCCATACGATTTAAGTGACTCTAGAGTGTGCACCAGTTCCAACACACTAGAGAGGAGACTCCGAGAGACAGTGTGTGACTGTGTGCACATTAGTGTTTGTGTCAGTGGTTGGTATAATGCAGCATGTGTATGTCAGCTGGCTCACATTGAGTACGCTTGCATTCCCAATAACAATTCGATATTCATCTGATTATGTCAGTAGGCAGATTATGCAATAGTCATGTAAACACCACACTTATCTTAATCGGCATACGGCGATTAAATGGCCTGGTTTTCTGAGCAATCTTTTGAATTTATAGGACATGTGAACGAACACCTTAAATGTTCCAGCAGTGTATTTGATCTGCCCATCTGATAGCATCAGTCTTGCGAGCCTGTGGAGTGGAGTGAGTTCGGATCAACTGAATGTATACGTTTTAGAAGAAGTTTTCACATACAAAACTGTACATGTCTGAACTCCGAATCAAATCTAAGATGTTCACTGTGGTAGAACGTTTATTTTGAGTGGCGATTTTCTGCATTGTTATCAGAGTGCCGTCAGGTAGCCTGATTTCAGATGTGTCCACGTACGTAAACAGGATTATTAGGGAAATCGTTATTTTGGCAAAGTATGTAAATGTTTTAATCTAACTATTATATTAATCTGACTATTCACACTAATCGCATTGTGTGCATGTAACCGCACTCACTGTGGTTAAACTACTCCCTCGAAGGGGGCAACATGTCATGCCTGCAATGATTTCCCATGTAAGATATTATCTCAGTGATTCATTGGACATTACGATTTAGATTGCTGGCTGTACAACAATCCTTTATGTGATGTAGTTATAGGCTATCAAATCACAGTTTTTTGGGAAGCGTACACAGATTTGAAGATGTTATCGCAGGTGCAGCGAAATGCTCATGTTTCTAGCTCCAACAGTGCAGTAATACCTAGCAAAACAATACACACATAATCCAAAAAGTTAAAAGAAATTAAGAAATATCAGAACTAGCAATGTCAGAGTCCAAGAAAAGGTGTGTACAGTAGTAGTTAAATAGGATGAGCCATGACTAGAATACAGTATAGACATATAAAGTGGGTAAAACAGTATGTAAACATTATTAAAGTGACCAGTGTTCAATGACCATGTACATAAGGAAGCAGTTTCTAAGGTTCAGGGCAGGGTACTAGACTGACAAACAGCTTCTTTCGGTCCAAGCTTTGATGCACCTGTACTGTCTCCTCCTTCCATATGGTAGCAGGGTGAACAGGGCGTGGCTCAGTTGGCTGAGGTCCTTGATGATCTTCTTGGCCTTCTTGTGACACCGGGTGCTGTAAATGTCCTAGAGGGCAGGCAGCGTTCGGCTGACCGCACCACCCTCTGGAGAGCTCTCAATGGTGCATCTGTAGAAGTTTGTGAGGGTCTTATGGGCCAAGCTGAATTTCTTCACCCACTGTCTGGGTAAAGGGACCATATAGCAATTGTTCATAGCAATTCTCTTCATTCTCCTCAGCAAACAAGCGGAGGAGCCTGTATGGAAGTCCCTATAGTCCCCAGGTGAACTACGGAAGCCCATACAGCACAAACACAGTGAACAGCCCCTACAGCAGCGGCTTCAACTCCCCTTCCTCCACCCCCAGCAGGGTGCCCATCGTCAGACAGCAGCTGATGCCCCCTCTCCACCAGGGTACTGTACACAGGCTTTATATGCCGGTCTTTAACTCTCTCCTCTATCCCTTTATGTTCATTAAGTATGAATAATATAAATGTGTGTGTGTGTCCCAGCAGCTCACCAGCAGCAGCGTGGTGGCTCAGTAGAGAGAGAGAGGAACGCCCCACCGGTCAGCCCTCAGTCTTCAATAGACAGTGAGCTGAGCACCTCGGAGATGGACGAGGATTCTGTGGGATCCTCCACCACGTACAAACTCAACGACGTCACTGATGTACAGATCCTGGCTCGCATGCAGGAGGAGAGTACGTACCATCTTCTCTCAATCAACTCTCTGTCCGTTTGTCCACTATTACCAGTTCAATTAGGAGAAACGACAGGGATTATTTTAACGACCAAAAACACGATATTTCTACCATTTTTTGATTTTGTGGCATAGAGAAAGCTATAAATAATACTCTGAGCAAAAGAGAATGTTTTAGGATTTTTACCCTCCAGATAGTAATCCCAAAAGGTCTTAATGATGAAATGCCCATGCATGTTATGTTGTAAATGTGAACCTGAACTAATGCCTTGTCATTAATCGCTTCAGCCTACCTGCACTGTACCCAATGATTTATGAAAACCTACTTGATAGGTCCTCATTGTGGGTTTTCAGAAGTGTTTAATAAAGTTTTATGTACACACATTGTTCTATTTGGTAACACGTGTTTATTTGTCCTTGACTCCAACCCCATTCGATGCACGGAACGGATGGGGGTGGAGCAATGTGTACATAATTGTGCAAAATTAAAAACCGCTCACAAAAGCTCTGACGGAAGGCCTGGCGGCCGATGAGTGAAGCTTCATAAAGAACAGTAATAGCAAGAGCAGCGTGCGGTTTTCTCTCGTCTCTCATATTCCACAATATTACTACAAACCCTTTACTCACCTGTCAGATGCTGAGTGTTTCTACTGACTTTCTTTGTACAGGCTGTACTAGCGCTATATTTTCTTAACGTGTCCCTCTGTGTGTGTTTCCAGGTCTTCGGCAGGACTATGCTGCCACAGCTTCCAGGCGTAGCTCTGGTTCGTCCTGCCACTCTCTGAGACGCAGCACCTTCAGTGACCAGGAGCTGGACGCCCAGAGTCTAGAGGACGATGAGGAGGCTGTACACCCCGCCTTCCACCTCCCCTCGAACCGCTTCTCCCACTCCCCCAGACACTCCCCCCGCGCCTCCCCCAGGAACTCCCCCCGCTCCCGCTCCCCAGCACGCTCCCTGGAGTACAACCACAGCCGGGGCTCCCCGCAGCCAATCATCAGCCGGCTGCAGGCGCCACGTCACTCCCTACAGGGCCACGCCCCCCAAGACCTGCAGACCAACGTGGTGAAGAACGAAGGTAAGGGGATTGAGTGACTAGACTAGAGAGGGGAAATGGTTTTGTGTTGGGGCTAGTTCATTGTTATGTGAAAGACAAACTATATGGATTCATATGGTCTATCCTTTCTGATTCAAATGAGGACCGCTGTGTACGGTATCTGTTCAGTCCTGTTTTAGGTTGTTTTCCTCTGCTGTGGTGTTTGTAGAGAAGCTGGGGCGTAGTCTTCCTAACCTGACCCGCTCCAACGTGGCCCAGCAGGGCCCAGAGCCCGTCAAGAACAGCAGGAGCTGTGAGTCCAACCTGCAAGTGCCAAACGGAAGCTCACCGAGACACCAGGCAGTCATTCAGTCTGCCAGTGAGTACTATGCACACACACACAATATCCCTATCGCATGTTAATCGCAGTCCGAGAAATGCTTTCATTTTCATATTCGGTCGTGTATACTGATAATCGTTTCTGAAGCATATTCACCAGCAGCAGTGTAATGACAGGAGTAGTGTTTCGTGCTCCGCCTTATTAAACCTCTTGCTTTTTAGTGTCTTGGCTTTGATGGTTTGGGGATCTCTCTGTTATTTCTCCTTCTGTGCACTCTTCTCCTTTTTACTAAAATCAATTAGAATCAAGAGATTAAAAAAATAAAATAAAAAGTAGGTTATTGTGAGGATTTATATTTAGAATGTAGAGAGAACTGAATAAAACACTGAATGCTCTTTAGAAATATCCACCAACTGAATTGGAAATGGAGTGGCCATTTACTATAATCCTAGAATGAGACAAAAAAAAACACAGTGAATCAGTGATGGTAGTGTTGTATTTTAATCCATATAACTAATCCCCACTCAGACACCTGAAGGAGAAACGGCTGCTGGACAAATGACATGTGTAGTCTGTATCAGTTCATCTGTTCAACAGTTTTTTATATACACTGATAATGAACTATGTGTAAGTGAAGCGGGCATGCCTGAGCTTGAATAGGACCACTTTGTGAATGTCCGTAATGTTCTGTACTATCCTGTACTGTGTCACTGTTGTATGGTTTTGCTCTTGACACTGAGTCGTCTCCTGTACTTCGCTGGGCTTTTTCTGTCTGGTGGGCAGTATGACACCACTATCCCTGCCTCTCTATCTGACAGTAGAGCATGTGCTGCCTTTCACCCACCCCTCTCTTTCTACTGAGTCACTGGTAGTGGTTTGGCCTAGTGTTGGCCCAGCTCAGCTCTGGAAGTACTTTACCCCTCTCTCTCTCTCTCTCTTTCTGTCTCTGTGGACTGTGAATGTCTGGCTGCACTGCAGCACCCCATAGCATTTCAGGCTGCTCTTTTACCTTTGGCTGGGAACGACTATAAGCCCGGCTTGGCTGACTCACAGTGGCCCCACCGGCTACCACAACCCCTCCTGGCTGCCTGGTTCAACCCTATCTCATGTCCTCTTCTCCCTGGTCCACTAACAGTAACAAAACAGAAAGGAATGACTCTGTTTCTCCCCAACTGTGATCTCCATTTTTCCCCAGTAGCCCAGCACTCCTCCACTCCATTCCACTCCCGGTACTCTACCCCCCCTCGCTCCTCCCAAACAGGAACTCCCTCTCGATCCTTGCTGTCCCCGAAACCCAAACAGCACCTCCAAAGCCCTTCTTCCCTCCGAGGTAACAGCCTGCCAGTGCCTAGGATCATCTTCGTGATGAGTAAAGAGTCCCCTATATACACACACATCCTGAGTAATACACACATGACCACGTTCTTTACCAAAAGCAAAGCTATTTACCGTGGCTGGTTGGCTGTGTGACGTTCCTGCATGCACTCGACCCAATACAAAGTGCCAGGAAATTTGCTACAGTTGTCTCCAGATTTGCAAGGCAAGTAATTGTTTTGTGGGATGGTCACTTTGTCAGGTCCTGAACGTTTTTTTGAGTGTCTCCATGGTGATCTTGTAGGATGGGCCTGTTGGGTCTGGTCTGAGCAGAACAGACAACTCATGTCTCCCCCTAGTGGTGATGGTGAGAACCTGCTGAGAAACCCTGTGGCTCTTGAATGCCTTCGGGCTCTCAAACCTCGAGGCTGTTTCAGATTATGTTTAAAATAATCTCAGTTTCTGGTGGCACAGCTGATGTGGTTAGCCACATCGCAGCCATTCCTCTTTTTGGCGATGGTTGCTGATTGGTTGGGTGACTAGATCAAGCGTAAGCTTCACATTTACACTGAACAAAAATATAAACACACCATGTAAAGTGTTGGTCCCATGTTTCATGAGCTGATATAAAAGATCCCAGAAATGTTCCATTTTGCACAAAAAGCTTATTTCTCTCCAATTTTGGTCACATATTTGTTTACATCCCTGTTAGTGAGCATTTTACCTTTCACCTTTGACCACATGTAACCACGCCAGCCCTGGACCTCCACATCCAGCTTCTTCACCTGCGGGATCGTCTGAGACCAGTCACCCAAACAGCTGATGAAACTGGGTTTGCACAACCAAATAATTTCTGCGCAAACTGTCAGAAACTGTCTCAGGGATCTGTGTGCTCGTCGTCCTCACCAAGGTCTTGACCTGACTATAGTTTGGCGTCATAACCAACTTCAGTGGGCAAATGCTCACCTTCAATGCCCATTGGCACGCTGGAGAAGTGTGCTCTTCACGAATGAATCCTGGTTTCAAATGTACCGGGCAGATGGCAGACAGCATGTATGGCATTGTGTGGGCGAGCGGTTTGCTGATATCAATGTTGGGAACATAGTATGGGCAGGCATAAGCTACGGACAACGAACACAATTGCATTTTATCGATGGAAATTTGAATGCACAGAAATACCGTGACGAGATCCTGAGGCCCATTGTCGTGCCATTCTTCCGCCGCCATCACCTCATGTTTAAGCATGATAATGCACACCATTATCATGGATCTGTACATAATTCCTGGAAGCTGAAAATGTCCCAGTTCTTCCATGGCCTGCATACTCACCAGACATCTCACCCTTTGAGCATGTTTGGGATGCTCTGGATTGGTGTGTACAACAGCATGTTCCAGTTCCCACCGATATCCAGCGACTTCGCGCAGCCATTCAAGAGGCGTGGGACAACATTCCACAGGCCACAATCAACTCTATACCAAGGAGATGTGACGCGCTGCATGAGGCAAATGGTCACACTAGATACTAACTGGTTTTCTGATCCACGCCCCTACATTTTTTAAAAAAGGTATCTGTGATCAACATATGCATATCTGTTTTCCCAGTCATGTGAAATCCATAGATTTAAGGCCTAATTAATTTATTTAAATTGACTGATTTCCTTATATGAACTTTAACTCAGTAAAATCTTTGAAATCGTTGCATGTTGCGTTTTATATTTTGTCCAGTGTACTTGAAGTTGTCCATGGATTAGTTTACGTATAGACCTGTAATGGTAACTAGGTGGTCTGCTTTTTAGTATAGGGCTCGAAGAGACTTTTTAGTCCCAAGGTTCTTTTTCCATCCACAATCCTAAACTTTCTTCTGCTGTCCTGAATGAAGTCCAATCTCTCCTGTCTTCATCTTTTAGTCCATCTTTCCTGTTGCTTTGGAGAAGAAGGGGATTTCAGTGAGTATTCACTGATCATGCTCCCTACTTTTTATATATTGTGATTGTGCTCTCATGATGTGATGTGTTAATGTTGTGGTATTATCTGTGCCCTTCCTGTCACTAGAGGGCATGTGTGCCTCATCCTACACATGAACAAGCATCGTGGGAGTTTGTACAGTTTGTATAGACTTTATACAAGGCCTCGTTTTCATTCGTCGTTTTATTTTTCTTGATTTTTATATGGTTATTGTGATTTTAATGCAACATTCCATCACATTAGATTATTCGAAGATTGATTCTGAATGCATATTAGGTGATGATCTCCATTTTCCTCATACACATTGTATTTGTATCATATTGTGCCTCAGATCATTGTGGTGTTCATTGCTTGGAAGGCCACTGAGACCACAGACCTCTGTTGTGGGAATAATACTGTGTCATCTATAAGCCATCTCTTCATACTACAGTGTACTGTACTGACCTGTCTCCTCCTCTCTCTCGTGCCCCTCCAGTCCCTTCTCCCAGTAAGCTGCGAACCCCAGCCACCCCGTCTCCCCTGGCCCTGAGGCAGCCTGTAAAGGCCACGTCTACCCCTGGCTCTGGAGCCTCCACCCCCACACGCTCCCTGGGCCCAGCACGCAGCGGCCTGCCCCGGCCCAGTGCAGGAGGAGGAGGAGGTGGCATCCCTGTGCCTCGCAGCAAACTGGCCCAGCCAGTACGCAGGTAGGTACACACATTACACAGAACTTCAAAGCAAGTTTAGTTGGTTACAGGTGTATCAGACTTTATTTTACTCTTGCGTACTGGCAGAACTAATCTGTTTCTCTGGCTCTTCTCTTGCCCAGGTCTTTACCTGCCCCTCGGACCTACAGTGGCGGAGAGAACTGGAGAGAGGGCTGCTACTGAGGCTGGCATGGCCAGCAGGGGGCACTGTTGCTCTCTCATCAGCACAAAGAGGCATACAAACATTACAATGCGGCACTTTATCAACCAAGATTACTTTTACCATGAATCAAGAAACTATATCAAAGACACAAGTCACATTCTTCGTACTATCATGAGCAACATGATCTGAACAGCTGAAGCAACATGGTGTGTTTATCTGTGTGGAGAGGTTCTGAAGGGGCCAGGGGCCGTGCTATTCCAGTTCCTTAGGACGTTCCTACTAGTGGCCCGCAACTGCTAATAACCCATCCGGAACCGCCCGTCAATGTGAAAATCTGAGGTCCGCACCCGACCCTTACCCGCTAATATAGAAAATGCGCTATATACCACATTCGAAACCAGCTAAACTATTTTTTGACAGGGGGTGCAGGATTTTTTTTGTGCCAAATGTAGATATGTTACTGCATATAATTTCTAACATTTTAGTAGGCTATTTGTTATTTAACTTGTCTATAATTAGATACATTTCATTATATGTAGCCCTAGAAGACCAAGTAAACCCATTAATCAGTAGAATGAATGCTTCAATCTAGTTGACATCGGTAGTTTTCTGTCATCTGTTTATTTTGCGGATGTAAGACTTAGGGACCGGGGAGAAAATGCAATAACAAAAAATATAAACAGGAACGATTTTCTGTGCAACATTTTCTAAGGATATTTGTAAGGAAATCGAACGCTGTGAAAAAGAGCTGTGAAAAAGAACAAAATGATTTCTCCACTCCTGTTCCTGAGTCAAAATGTTGCCTACATTTGGTGTATAATTTTACTTCAGGAAATGCTTAATTCTGCAGGAGTTAATATTAATGCTATGTGGGAGGTTGTGATTGTCAAATTTGTGTAGTGCCTCAATCATGCATAACATAAACATAGGTTTAGGGTAGGGATGTCCCAAGGGTCCTGTATAGCACTAACCAAGGGGCCAGGCAGGGCTGGCGTGCGGAAGGGGCCAGGCAGGGCTTGCATGCGGAAGCCCAGAGATGCCAAAGAAACCAGCCGAGCTCCAGCATCACGGCGCCTCCAGAGGGCACTGTCACATGCCTCGGGGTGTCTGTTCAGCCATCAGTCAATCACACAATGCTTTTCTTCATCTCCCTTACTCCTTCCCTCGTCGCTTTTATCTTTTCACCTCCCTCAGGTTGAAATGTTTCTACACATTTCTCTTTTTGCAGTCTGTTCTTAACAGATGCCTTGGTTAGAGATCTCTATGATTATGCTGTGCAGGTGAAGTGTTCCCTTAATGTTAAAGAAATGTTGTGAATGTTTTACGAAGTGAACTCACCTCTGTATGGTTGTGTTGTCAAATCATAGTTTTTGGTCCACTTGTGAAACAACTAGAATGTATTAATGTTTGTTTGGGACATTATTTATTCAAATAATTATTTAAAGAGTTCCTTTTCCAAATATACATTTTCAGCATTCGTTTTCTATTGATTTGAATAATTTGTAAAAAAAAAAAAGAACATTTTGAACCTCAACTGCAAAGCTTATTCTCCAAAGTCTTTTTAGAGGGTTTAATAACAGGACATTTGTGTTTTTATGTTGAACACACAGGTGACTGGTAGAAACAGGCCAAAGTCCCATCTCTGACCTTAAACATAACTATTGCTTAACCTGGACTGACTATCACATATTTTCCAGAGCTGGGTAGACAGTAGTCATGTCAAACTGGGCCAATCACTGGTAGCCATCACAGTCTCACTCCAAATCTACTTCTGGATTGGTTGGTTAGCTCCATCTGCTCTCCCACATTGGTTTAATGTGCAGTTACAATATCTACTGTATAGTCAGACATGCTCCCACTAAAACATATAGAATTCCGCACTTGTAACCCTGAGATCTGAGCATGCAGAAAAGGCTTGATGTAGTTAATTTAAAACCTGCAACAATATTGTGTCAGTGTATGTTATGTCAAGACGGAGAGAATACATTATCATGACATCTTAAGATAATAATGGAAGTTGTATAAGTTAGTGGCCATTTGCCTCTTGTGCTTTAAAATGAATCAAAAGAGGAGTGCCGAGATTCATAGGGATTGTATTGGTGTGCCAGAAATTATCAAACTAGTGCCTATTCATTTAAAGTTTCACTTTATTTTGAATGTGCTTTTATTTGTTCATTTATCATTATGTGCCAATAATGTCTTGGTTTGCCAATATAATTTGTGTCTTTGCATTTCTGCTTGATTTAGTTTGGGCTAATTTTGTTATTTTAATTGTATCAATGCATTTATAATTGCTTGTGTATAATATGCGCCTTGATATTTATAACAAATGACTCTCATTCTGTAAATGAAACTATTTAAGAGAGGTGCCTCTGTATGTCAAGGTTTGGATTTAGTGGAAAACTTGGTTAGTGTTGCAAAAAATACATGCCACACCATTTTGGGATAGTTTTTGTTAATTCACCTTTTTATATTCACCAACATGACATTCGGGGTTGGATTCAATTCGTATTGCATAAGTATCGCGGAAGATCCATGTTGAAATTTAAAGGCAATGTTCCCGCGTCCACAGAGACTACATTCACGCTGCCTATGTCGGATGTTCTGCGATACGGATTGAATCCAGACCTCAGATTCCCTGTATAAACTCACATTTCAATTTAAAAAAGTTGAGAAACTGTTGTCTACTGTGTCATGAATGGGTCAATTTCATTCAAACACTTGTCATTTCAGTCAGGGCCGGCGCCAGAAGGAATCAGTTGATGGGCACATTTTTTTTCCACTGTACCTGCCATGTGTGCACGCACTTGTGCGATCAATTTTATTTTTTAAATGGGTGTTATAGTGAACACCATAGGCAGCTCATGAGTTTCAAATTTGGGGAAGCTTAAAATTTATCCTACCAATTCTACTGATCTGCGTGCCAGTTTATTATTTTATATGTGTATTATTGTGGAACGCTTTTTAATTTCAATAACATTTCGTTGCTCAATAATTGTCATGTGGTTAATCATCAATCTGAAGTAAAATGATAATCTAAACGTTAAAATTCAAATAAAGGAGAGCACCAGCCTCTGCCATATGGACACATTGATAATGTAAACTGTGATCCATTGGTAGCTAAAGAAATAAGCGCAACTCCGAGATAGCCTATAGGCCAATGGGCAGCACGCCTATAACTTCATCAATTAAGTAAAATATATAGGCCTTAAGCCGACATTAAAACAGTGGAAAACATTTCACAATCTCTCTACTCTGCCTGTCTGCCTCCCTTTCTATCTGTCTTGACTTGAGCTATTGCTAGGTGCAGCATTGTATCAAATTGTCAACTTGCAACATTGTATCAACTAGCCTATTGGGACAGATGGCTGTTTTCTTTCCTATGACATTTCCCCTGGAAATATGGAATAATCAGATCATGATACACTACAGTATACAATACCAGTCAAATTCAGTCAAGGGATTTTTTATGAAAGAACACACATGGAATCATGTAGTAACCAAAAAAGTGTTAAATAGTAGCCACCCTTTGCCTTGATGACAGCTTTGCAAACTCTTGGCATTCTCTCAACCAGCTTCACCTGGAATGCTTTTCCAAGCGCAAACCAGATGGATGGCGTATCGCTGCAGAATACTGTGGTAGCCATGCTGGTTAAGTGTGCCTTGAATTCCAAATGAATCACTGACAGTGTCACCAGCAAAGCACCCCGACACCATCACACCACCTCCATGCTTCACGGTGGGAACCAGACATTCGGAGATCATCCGATCACCTACTCTGCGTCTCACAAAGACACGGAGGTTGGAACCAAAAATCTCAAATGTGGACTCGACAGACCAAAGGACAGATTTCCACCGGTCTAATGTCCATTGCTTGTGTTTCTTGGCCCAAGCAAGTCTCTTCTTATTATTGGTGTCCTTTAGTAGTGGTTTCTTTGCAGCAATTTGACCATGAAGGCCTGATTGACGCAGTCTCCTCTGAACAGTTGATGTTGAGATGTGTCTGTTACTTGAACTCTGTGAAGCATTTATTCGGACTGCAATTTCTGAGGCTGGTAACTCTAATGAGCTTATCCTCTGCAGCAGAGGTAACTCTGGGTCTTCCTTTCCTGTGGTGGTCCTCATGAGAGCCAGTTTCATCATAGCGCTTGATGGTTTTTGAAACTGCACTTGAAGAAACTTTCAAAGTTCTTGAAATGTTCCTGATTGACTGACCGTCATGTCTTAAAGTAATGATGGACTGTCGTTTCTCTTTGCTTATTTGGGTTGTTCTTGCCATAATATGGACTTGATCTTTTACCAAATAGGGCTATCTTCTGTATACCACCCCTACCTTGTCACAACACAATGGATGAAGCTGGTTGAGAGAATGTAAAAAGTGTGCAAAGCTGTTATAAAGGCAAAGGGTGGCTACTTTGAAGAATCTCAAATATTTGTATTTGTTTAACACTTTCTTTTGGTTTACTACATGATTCCATACGTGTTCTTTCATAGTTTGATGTCTTCACTATTATTCTACAATGTAAAAATAAAGGCAAACCCTTGAATGAATAGGTGTCCAACCTTTTGACTGGTACTATATATGGTCAACTGCAAGTGCTGTTAGTGTAAAGTGGAAACATCTAGGAGCAACAACAGCTCAGCCGCGAAGTGGTAGGCCACACAAGCTCACAGATGCCCCAATGCATCGAACCAACTGTAAAGTTTGGTGGAGGAGAAATAATGGTCTGGGGCTTTTTTTCATGGTTCGGGTCAGGCCCCTTAGTTCTAATGAAGGAAAATCTTAATGTTACAGCATATAATGACATTCTAGACAATTCTGTGCTTCCAACTGTGTGGCAACAGTTTGGGGAAGGACCTCTCCGGTTTCAGCATGACAATGCCCCTGTGCACAAAGCGAGATCCGTACAGAAATGGTTCTTCGAGATTGGTGTGGAAGAACTTGTCTGGCCTGCACAGATCCCTGACCAACTCCATCGAACACCTTTGGAATGAACTGGAACGCTGACTGCGAGCCAGGCCTCATCGCCCAACATGAGTGCCCGTCCTCACTAATGCTCTTGTTGCTGAATGGAAGCAAGTCCCCACAGCAATGTTCCAGCATCTAGTGTAAAGCCTTCCCTGAAGAGTGAACGCTATTATAACAGCAAAGTGGGGACCAACTCCAGATTAATGCCCATAATTTTGGAATGAGATGTTCGACGAACAAGTGTCCACATACTTTAGGTCATATTATGTATTTTGCTCTTTCACACTGAGGCTTGGTGATTATCGAGGCTGGGAGTGTTGGAAAGATTTTTCAAATACTGAGGAACTAATCATTTGCTGCAGTTGATGAATAGAAAAACAGGCTTTGTTGATTTACTGTGTGAGGTGAAGAAAACATTTCTGAGAAACTCAGTTTATTAGTGGTGGACGTGGTGAGTTATGACAATCAGAAATCAGACATTGCCAAATGGGCACTTTCCTACTTTTGCATGCAGGCTATCAAGTAGGCCTACTTCTGTGTATGCTCAGGCGTACATGCTCCCTCAAGTTATCTGGAAAGAGAAACCAGACGCATGGAGAACTCCAAACAAAATACAATGACAAAAATGACAAAACTCGTAATGGTTTCTCACAAGTGTTGCAGGTTGTGAACTCAGCAAACAACGTTTCCAGTCCGAGAATGAGAACAGTAGGCCTAAATACACCATTAACAGAAATTAATATAACCAAATGATGGGGGATTAAAGGTACATGTACTAGGTTTTCTGGTGACAGGTAATTTATTTATTTAAAAAAAAAATACACATAAAGGGCAAACAATTCACACAAAGAAACAATGAATGGCAAGAATTGGCAGGAGACAACTGAACACCTTCTGGAGATCTGAGTGGATGCATTCTGGAGAGCTTGGCATGCATTCTGGAGAGCTGAGTGCATGCATTCTGGAGAGCTGAGTGCATGCATTCTGGAGAGCTGAGTGCATGCATTCTGAAGAGCTGAGTGCTTGCATTCTGGAGAGCGTAGTGCATGCATTCTGGAGAGCTGAGTGCATGCATTCTGGAGAGCTGAGAGCATGCATTCTGGAGAAAGACACTCCTCCCCTTCTTCTTGTCTCAACATTTTAAATTATACTAAACACATTATCTTCACACATATTTTAGATGCTATTCACTAACAGCACAGCTAGACCTACTGCCATGCGCACTACCCAAATTGTGGGTTTACCAAAAAGGACTACACACTTGTGATAATTAAAATAAAATAAAAAGCTAATGATCCTCTGTGTCTAAGTTATGCTCCCTGGTGTAGTATTTTGAATGATTTTATTTAGACAGTAGTAATTATATAATGTTGGCAACATCAATTTACTTTCGGGGAAACTATCATCCTAACAGTGCACTGTGCACCCGCCCACTTTCCTTTACCAATTCGTTAGAGGCTGAAACCAGGGTTCTGTATATAATGACGAGATGCTAATGTCTCTGCCGTAACAATGGGAGTCTTTGTCCAAAAGGCTGGAAGGCAGGTGACAAGTTTAGGTCTGCATATTATGCCCATAGAAACGCATTGGGCTTATTCTGTACAGATTTTGGCGAGAGTGAGCCCTCTCGCTTCCTCTATGCTGAAACGGTCATTGGAGAAAGCATCCGGGCGAGCGAAACAGCGTCCCTCTGTAGTCCATGTATCTGTTGCCATATGTCGTCTCATTCGGAAATTACCTTCATATTTCTATTGCGCAATCTGTACACTTCAATTTTGCAGATTGAATAGAGCCTCAAGTCATCTGTAGTGTTTCAGTTAATTTCCTGCTCCTGACAGGTCCTGCATTATGTGCCAGCACAATATACATGTACTGTATGTGTAAAGTAGGCTGCTTCTGTCCCCGTTATAAGGCGACTTGAAGCTCCATAGGTTACCATTCAATTAGGCTTCGGGGGAAAACTGCTCCATCTGACAGCGTTCCATGTGGGATTAATTTAGTCATGGGTAACTGCATACCTGGAGTGAGTCTGAAAAGCTTCAATTCTTGTTAATCTAACTGCACTGTCCAATTTACAGTAGCTATTACAGTGAATGAATACCATGCTATTGTTTGAGGAGAGTGCACAATTATAAAATGTATTAATAAACCAATTAGGCACATCTGGGCAGTATTGATACAATGTTTTAAACAGATATACAATGGTTCATTGGATCAGTCTAAAACTTTTCACATACACTGCTAGTGGGCAAAATCTAAATTGCGCCTGGGCTAGAATAATACATTATGGCCTTTCTCTTGCATTTCAAAGATGATGGTACAAAAAAACACGTGTTTTTTCTTAATATTAACTTTTACCAGATTTAATATGTTATATTCTCCTACATTTATTTCACATTTCCACAAACTTCAAAGTGTTTCCTTTCAAATGGTATCAGGAATATGCAGATCCTTGTATCAGGTCCTGAGTTACAGGCAGTTAGATTTGGGTATGTCATTTTAGGCCAAAAAAAAAAAAAAAAAGAGTTGGGTCCTTAAAAGTTTTTTAAGTTGGTCCACTCTGGACTCCAAAGGCAACAAGCCCATCTCCCGGAAGTGCTGTAACCCAATGTGTGTCCTACGGGGGACATTCAGCATATACAGTACCTGATAACATTATTTTGCATGACCTGCATTCTCTTTTTCAGCTTTTTTGATAGCCCACTATACCAAGCAGAGCAGGATTATCAAAATTACGCTGAATCAAGGTTGAGACAAGCAGTTTCTTAACTTTGATGTTAAATTATCTAGTGCTACGATATAAAAATGTAGATTTGTTTGCCATTTTAGAAATAATTTTTAGCAGCAATCAGGTCTCCAGAAAGGGATTGATCTAGGGACACACCAAGATAAGATACACTTCTTTTAGATTCAATCTCCTTGCCTGCACAGTTTACCTTTATCTTGTCAGCCCTAAGCAATCTATGTTTTTTTCCAAACAAAATCGATTAAGTTTTTCCCAAATGTAGTGACAATTTGTTGTCAGTCAACCAATCTCTAAAAAAAAATGCAATTCCTTACTCAGGGTCTCCTCTAGTCAATATAACTAGTCAAATATGAACTTTGTTCAGCACTTTTGAAATGTACAGCAACAGAACACGGGCCGTTCTTACAGTATTCTCCCTGTACACCAAACCAGAACTTTAAGATAAATAAAGGGGGCATATAAGCGGACAATGCTTATTGTCCGCTTATCTTACAATATTTGATGATTACATTTATCTAAAACAGGCTATAGACTACATGTGCACTACCAAGTCAGAACAGGACTAGGGAAATGGACCAAATTATTAGGGTGAGGCACATGGGCTAATAACAGCTTACTACACAACATACACTTGGTATTACTTTCAAGCTACAGTATGCATATATCCTTGGCATATTACATAATTTATGCAAGACATTTGGATTTATGCAAGACATTTGGATTCCCCCTGTGCTGTGTTCGTTTGAACAGGAAGGTGATGCAAACTTTGTCATCCAAGTCTGGCATTCTCTAGATTTATGGTGCTTTCAAGACAACTGGGAACTCAATAAAAAAAACAAAGTTGAATCATAATGTCATGGATCTTCAGGTCAGAGCTCTAGAAAGAGGTCAGAGGTTTTTTTTTTTTTTTACACCCTTATCTCCCCAATTTCGTGGTATCCAATTGGTAGTTACAGCCTTGTCTCATCGCTGCACTCCCGTACGGACTCGGGAGAAGGTCAAGAGTCATGCTTCCTCCGAAACACAACCCAACCAAGACGCACTGCTTCATGACAATGCCCACTTAACCTGGAAGCCAGCCGCTCCAATGTGTGAGAGGAAACACCATGCACTTGTCGACCATGTCAGCGTGCACTACGCCCGGCCCGCCACAGGAGTCACCAAAACCTCCCCTAACCTGGACGATGCTGGGCCAATTGTGCTCTGCCCCATGGGTCTCCTGGTCTCGGCCGGCTGTGACAAAGCCTGGACTCGGATCCAGAATCTCTAGCGGCACAGCTAGCACTGCGGTGCCTTAGACCACTACGCCACTCGGGAGGCGAGGTCAGAGTTGCCGAGTTGGAATTCTGAGTTGGATGACCGTTCAAAACGTATTTTCCTCAGTCAGAGGTCGTTTTTTTCCAAGTTCCCATTTGTCTTGGACTCACTGGAGTTTGAGATTTACCCAGTTCCCAGTTGTTTTGAATGAGGCTGCCCCACCACCACAGAAAGCACCGGGTTAGGCTGAAACGCCAACATTTTGGAGCTGCCTTACTCTTTGTTTGCTGCATTTTTAACTCAATGATTTAAAAAAAGTATATTCTGCCCTTGAGTTGCGTTCCCATGCAAAACTAGACAGATAGCTAACAACTAAGTCTTCAATAAAACTCCCAAGGCGTGACTTTTCTTGAATGAATATATTGAAAACGTTTATGTTGTGAAACTGCAAAATACAGAAAATAATATACTTTAGTATTCAATTCACACCGAAACACTGTAGCTGTACATTATACATTTGAAGTTGCATAAATACAAAGCACGCGCTAAGGTACCATGCATCTGGCATGATGCCAAACCATATAGCTAATTGTTACTCATATGGTAATTGGCTCCTTTCATTACTCTAATAATGTACAACCATTTATGTAGAATAACAAAGCACATTACACTAGGAACAGTAACAAAACTACAGTATTGTATATTTTACAATTCGTTTGCATGACGCACGAGCAAAGTAATACAGCTAACGACATACATGAAAGGCATTGCAATTTGTGAGTAAATGCAACTAACATTGATATGTAAGCAAATCTATCAATAACAAGATTATAATCATTAACTAAATGCTTGAATCGAATTTACAAACAAATATTTTCCAAGGCTGAAGCGTGACAAGAAATAACTACATTGAAAGACCTGCACCGTAGCGTTGTTTGTAGCTGCTTCTATGCGTGCAGAACAAATTCTCTACTTCCTGTTTGCGTAGTCTTTCTAAGTACCAGAAACATCCACTAGGGGGCAAATAACACCATTGAACACAATGAAAATCCAATTGAACCATTGTAATAAAATAATCTGTTACCTTCTAACAGGATGGCAGCACAAAGTACATTGTTTGCAAACTGATATGTGACACATATTAATGTCAAAATAACATGCAAAACATGTAATATATATATATATGTGTGTGTGTATATATATATATATATGTGTATATATATATATTTATATTATTATTATTATTTTTTTTGCCCCAAAATCCAATTCACGAAAGATAGAAATAGCACAGAGAAGAAAAGAAACGTGCCCGCGGTTAATGAATGTATATAAAGAGCATCCCAGTTTCCCTGTTTGCCTACTCAACCTAAACATTTCAAGTCATTAGAACTGTGCGCTTGTCACAGTAAACTACAGCCAGGCACTTATTAAAAATATGGATGTATTTTTCGAAAGTAATATTACCCAAATTAGGTGTTCCAACCCGATACATATTTTAATATACTATAACACATTAGAGAAAACTGTGAGTGATATACATTTCCAATGCGATGAATAAAGGCGTTTTCTCCTGTGCACGAGCTCAAGATAAAAGCCTGTAGGGGTGATCGAGCCCATCACCCCTGATATGAATTCTCCAGAGATGATGAGCAGACTCCCCCGCCTTGAGCAACTTGCGTCTTTCTGGAATGCTGGCGCGCGCGTCAGCTGTGAGCCAATCCGTGGCCCCAAACGTCACTATGTGGGTCTCATGGTCTGTGTTTAAAACGGAGAAATGCTCTGATGCACCGCATTCTCTAACACTTTGAGCCTCGAGTTTATTCCTCTGTCATTGGTGACAGCGCGCAATGACGATGCACCGCTAGGGGACCACAGTTTACGCACTGACACCTTCAGGTGGACACCGACTGTGGAGAGCATCTGTACCCTGGTAAGGCGATGGAGAACTCAAGCGTGGTGGTCACTGATGTTCCAACTGCTGGCCTAACAGAATTCCTCAACTTCACCATGAATGACACCATCTCCCGACTCTACGAAGGGTTCACAGATGAGCTCGCCATGACAGAATTACGCGTAACGAACGACCCGGTATCTCTGAAAGTCAACACTCTAAGGACTGCGTTTGCTGCTGGGCTTCGGGCTAAGCTGCCACCGACGGAACCTGCTCACTTGGTGGTTGCTTTTTGGGATTCCCCGCTAAGTCACGGAATCAATGTGTTTGTAGGGATTGTCTTGTGCTTCACCATGCTGGGCCTAGGGTGTACGGTAGATGTGAGTCAGCTTGGGGAACATATCCGCAGACCCATCGGGGTTCTGCTGGCGCTAGTGTGCCAGTTTGTTATCATGCCCCTGGTCGCCTTCCTGCTTGCTTTGGCATTCTCTCTCGACGATGTGGCGGCTATGGCCGTGCTACTGTGTGGCTGCTGTCCAGGAGGAAACCTATCCAACATCATGTCGTTATTAGTGAACGGGGAGATGAATCTGAGGTAACTAAAGGAACGAATACAACTATCTCCCACCTTTCCAAGTGGACTATAAAACGCAAATAAAATGATCTCAATGTATAGCCTACTTGGATGAATGGAAACCTAAACCTATATTAATTGATACATTGTCTGATATTGCACTTCATTCACGATGCCTATAACTCGAAGTTTAGGCACACGTAGGCTATTACTTGGATTTTACGCATATTGGTAGAATTTTACGCATGATAATTAAAATGGAATTTTACGCACAGTCGTATCTCCAGCATAGCATACTGTTGGGACTTGTGGTCCAGATTTTCAAAAAATATGGATTTGAACACATCTTAATTTATTAAATAGAACATGATGCCATTATTTGAGGACCCATCACTTAATATTCGTCCACCATTCTAAAAAGTAATATTAATGTACTGGTCACTCTGCTTTTGGGGACTCGAATAAAGTTAATGTGATGGTGTGATTCACTTTTGTCTTTCTCTTTTCAGCATCATCATGACCATTTCCTCCACGGTCCTAGCGCTGGTTCTGATGCCTCTATGTCTGTGGATATATAGCCGCGCCTGGATCAACACCCCGGTGGTCAACCTGATGCCGTTCGGCGCGATCATCCTCACCCTCTGTAGCACTCTCATCCCAATTGGCCTGGGGGTCGTGCTCCGGTACCGTTACAACCGGGCGGCGGACATCGTTTTAAAGGTATACAGGGCAGCCTCAAATAACGGTCCGGTATAGAGGAAGGTTTGGAGATGGGTTGACTGGTTCATTGTGAGATTGAGAGCACTTGGCACATATTTTAGACAGACAGTGAAAAGCTGGTTTGTTATATTCCTTTGCCCTTTTCCTTTCTATAGTTTAGTTTAGAAATATGATATTACACGAAATTCATCAATAAAATGTATTAGACCTAGGTACTATATAAAGAATACAATTGTAAGATTACCTCAATTACTTCCTGATTCTAAGTGTCACATTAAGAATGACATACAAGACTAAAATAGTACATTTTATGATTAAACAGGGTAGTTTTGCTAGTAAAATAAATCAACATTTTTGTAAAAGTCAATTGTGGATCTTTTGACTTTATAATCACTAGTGTGACATTGTACCCATTGAGTCATTTTTCTATGTCTAGCTTTTAGTGCCGACAAAGCCTGCTCACATTGCACAGTGACATCAGATGCAGAGTACTGTCAGGGAGAGCCCCTCTGCCCCTCCCTTTCACATGAATGTATCTAAAGGCAGCTCAGACAGGAGAGGGAGGGGCACGAAATGTGTGACAGAGTCATAGAACTGGATGATAGATACACAGAGGGGAAAGGATGCAAGAAACAACATCGATTCAAGTGGACCTTGCTCACTTGTAGCTTTCCCTTGCTCCTTAATAATACTGGTTCTGTTTGAATATCCTGAAAATGCGTCCATTGTTTCTTCCCTCTACCCTTCTAAAACAACCTGGATGTAGAGAATGTCGATGTCATAAAACCTGTGTTGATTCCGTGCTGTTTGTTTCCCCAGTTGTCTCTGTGGTCTCTGCTGGTGACCCTGGTGATGCTGTTCATCATGACGGGGGCCATGTTGGGGCCAGAGCTGCTGGCCACCATCCCTCCGTCTGTCTACGTGGTAGCTGTCCTGATGCCTGCCTGTGGCTACGCTGCAGGCTACGGCCTGGCCACCCTCTTTGATCTCCCGCCCAACATCCGCAGGACCGTGTCCCTGGAGACCGGGTGCCAGAACGTGCAGCTCTGCACAGCCATCCTGAAGATGGCCTTCCCACCACAGCTGATGGGGGGCATGTATATGTTCCCTCTGCTCTACGCCCTCTTCCAGGCCGCCGAGGCCGGCATCATCATCCTGGCCTACCGGATGTACAGGAAAGAGGTTCTACACAAACCAGACACAATCCCACCGGGGGACAACAGAGATATTGGATATAATAGGTTTGAAGACGAGGATATGGGTTTTGACACTTCTTACGGGGCGGTCACCATGAGTGACCCAAATCTCATCATGCTGGAGCCTTGTCCGGACTCTACTCCTGTTTAGTGCGCATGAGACGACGACGGCCCACCATGGGCGGAGTGGCGCATAAAGACTTTCAGGTCCGCTCATGACGTCACTATCAAAAAAAATCCCGCAGGGCAGAAACTCTATGGGTGTGTCTCATGACAGGACAGAAGACTGCAACTATTTATGAAGTGAGAGAATGATACAAAATATATGTGAAGCAATTCATAAGACCATAAAAACAATTATGAACAGGTTCATAGAAGTAAAAAAACATATCTGAGCTTACTTCATTCAACATCTTGTGTATGAATCAAAATGGCTGTGAAAATGGATTTCATAAAATATATTCATCCACTCTCGCATCACTGATGCAGGACAACAGCGGTTTACCAAATGTATCATCTCACTTGCTTGTAAAGTCAAACATGATCATGAGCTACATAGCTAACATTGTCAATGATTGTTTTGCATTCAAAGCAAGTATTCAAGTCGAAGGGTACATGTTTTGGTGCCTATAGTTTCAGTTCAAGAAGAAAAATCATGCAGTACAATTCTTCAACAAAACCTAACTACTCCATATCACCATATATGTACGATGACAACCCGTCTGTAAAATATACAATTGTGTATATGTTTATCAATGTATATTAAAATATATATGATATAGGAAAAATAAAATATCTACTGACACTTCTGCATTCTGTAATCTTGCGGAGTTCCGTTATATTTGCGGATTGGTCTTGGAGGCCAATTTAGGAGGACTGCCACACCTGCGTACAATTAATGAAATCGTGTCTCGTCAATCTATTTAAATCGGTAAACCAAATAACCCAAGTTGGCTGAGAAAAAATGGCTACATATGTAGACGAGTCGATCGACAGTTATTTCTATTCATCTTACAACCCTTATTCTGGCAGGTATCCCAAACCAAAAGGTGCGGGCTGGAGAAACAATTATTTGTCCAACTATGTGGCTACAGAGGACTATTTTGATAACCACCAGCGCGCGCAACTTAAATCCATCCTGTCTCAAATAAACCCCAATCTTACACCGAGGCTACGGAAAGCAAATACCAAAGATGTCGCTGTGCAGGTCAACCCGAAGAAGGATGTCTCCGTGCAGTGCTCCCTCGGCCCAAGGACTCTCATGACCGGAAAGCGAGACGCTTTGCGCAAGAGGAAACAGGAGGCCCAGGCACCCGGTAGCCCTGCGGGTAGTCCAGGCAGCTCGGTGGGAGGCGTGCTCTACCCTCGCACACTGGCTGTCTACTCGCCTGTAGCTTCTAGGAGACTTGCATATTTTCTAGAAGACGACAAAGGGGGACCGAGTGAAGCACAAACCGGTGACCCACCTGAAACCGTGAAGGCCGGGAAAAAGAATAAAGGCGAAAAGTCTGCAGAGGACAGAACAGAAAAGGCAAAGGACGAAAAGACTGGGCCAGGTAAAAAAACTAGTAAGAAGACTGACCGGTCAGTTACGACCGAGGATGTCAAAGCCGATCAGGATGGATCGGAAGTCAAGACCCGCGTGAGGTTTCAGGTGAGCCCCAAACGCTGACAGTAGTTTAGTCGGCCAGTCTGAAAGACTCAAAATAAACATTTGACATGTGAGTAATTGTAAAGGTGGCTGTGTAGTGGCCGTCTAGACCAAGATGCTCTATGTAATTCGCATTCTGACTAGACTCGATGCCTTCCTAGTTTCTGGAGCAGAAGTATGGGTACTATCACTGCAGAGACTGCAACCTGCGTTGGGAGAGCGCATATGTTTGGTGCGTCCAAGGAACGAGCAAGGTATAGTAAACTGGTCCATTCAATCCCTGGCGTATGACTACTGCTGCTACTCTGGTAGTGCCTCTTATCAAGTGCTGTCTCCGTTTCAGGTCTACTTCAAGCAGTTCTGTAGAACGTGCCAGAAGTCCTTCAATCCTTACCGGGTCGAGGACATCACCTGCCAGGTTAAGGATCTAGGCTTCTGTACTATATGTTAAACTGACAAATCATGACTTGACACTAAACTTGGGTCCTCCACTTAACCATGTCCTCTGTCTCCTCCACTTAACCATGTCCTCTGTCTCCACAGACTTGCAACAAGTCACGCTGCGTGTGCGAAGTGACCCCTCGCCACATTGACCCCAAACGCCCCCACAGACAGGATCTGTGTGGCAGGTGTAAGGGCAAGCGGCTCTCCTGTGACCGCACCTTCAGTTTCAAATACATCATCTAGCAGGAACCTGCACATGAACTGTCACATCTAAGTCCTGCAGCCCAGAGAAGCCCCTGTGCACATTTAAAGAGGCTCTGGGCTGGAGGAGAATACTTTTGGATTTCATTATTTTCTGTTATGCCTTTATTTTCATTATGATAGCAGGAAAACACTTCTGAATGTGAAATAAAGTGGCAATACTCAGCAGTCTACATTCTCTGGCATTTATCTCTCCCTGTCTAGCATGGCTTGTCAGTGGTTCAGATGCTAATCACTATGCACATGACCTGTTACTGAGGACAGCCTGACTAGCCAGCCATTGAGTGAGGTTACTGGAGCTCAATGCAGATGCAATTTTGCTAGGACTGTCTGGTTTGATTTTTCAATGGGCCTTTGAATAACAAGTCTGAAACATTCGATCAAGTTTTTATTTATCCAGAGAGAAGGCTTGGTATGTGAGATGACAAAAAAAGTATATTGGTAATGCATCCCTACAATTTTCCAGGAAAATCTGTTAAATTAAGATCAGCATTCAAATGCAACAGACAAGTTCTGTGAGGAATGAGTACAGTGATCGTTTACAATGTGCCATGACAAGTTTCCTGCAACACTGACATCAAGCAGTGCCTTTTCAGAAGCATAAGCAGAGCCTTAATGGCAGCAGTTTCCCCTCAGAACACAGGGCTGTGGCACACCATCAGTGCAGCTGTGTGCAGCCAACATGGATAAACACAGGCCTCAGTTTCCCCTCATGTCTTTTTAGAGGAGCCTGTTCCAGGGCTAACATGGAGATCACAGTGGAGAGAAGGAATGCATAGGGCTGTGGCAGTCCAACAGGAAGCAGAATCTATGCTAGCTAGCGCCTTTAACCAGTTCCAATTTACTGACCCACAATCCTCACCAGGCAGGCCAATCTTGGGGAAATGTTAAAGTTCGTGTGACAGGGTCATTAGTGACTATCAGCTATCTTTCTCACATCAGCTTCATACATCCTATTCGGATTAACAGTGCAACAAAAGTACAAGGGGAAAATACTGGTTTTACATTTTCTAAAATATATACAGAGTAAAATAAGTTAATGTTTACATAATGAGTTGTAGCCAGTCTGCACTTCTGTGCAATTATATGCATTTGTGTATACAAGAATATATACCACACAGCCTAAAGTCTCTACAGGCAGCTACTTATTTGGTTACAGAGTGAGTTTCATTAGAAGACCTGCTGAAGATGATGCTAGTCTCCAACGCAGGTGAATAAACAGATCAATTTATATTTTTCCAGTCCCTAAGGGAAGGGGGACATAGCTCCCCTAGGATTACAATGACATGTTAAATACCCTAACATTTACAACCTAGGATGTTAGCTCTAATAAAAAATAGTACATTTCTCAAAAAATATTATTGCAGTGCTTCTCTCTTTCAAGCATGCTTTTGAAAACTGTTTTTGTGTTTGTTTATGAATCTTGACAAGGACTGCCCTGTCCTCTCACAAAGCCATCCGGTTTCCTTCCGGACCGACTCCCAAGGCGCCCATGCTCCAACTTCTCTGCTACAAGAACACCACATCTCCCTGACCGAACCTCAAACCCCAACCAGTCTCCTGACTGGGGCTGAGGAGGCAACTGGCCAATATGGGAGACCCATCAGGTAATTTCCGCCAAAACGCTTCCAGTTTAGCATCATCATCCCCATTGTCTCCTTCCTACTTCTCGCTCCTGGGCCAGTCTTCACCAGTCACATAATACCCCAACTTATTGCAGCTGAATTTGGCAAGGTGGCTTATTCTGGGAAAACAGATACGAGCTTTTAAAGTATTTTATATATGTAATATATATTAATATGAGTCACAGCTATTCCCACACATCCTTTAGCCCTTATTAGGTGGAGTCTCTTCTGTCCTCCCCAAACACACGTCACTGTCTCCCCAGCCTCCAGAGCAGATGGAAGCTGTGAGTGGTACAGGAGAGGTCTACTGCAGTCCAGTCTAGTTTAGACTAGTCCAGTCCAGTCTTTGGGCCTGAAGGCTCACAGTCCAGTGCTGACCAATGTGGTCTGGGGGGCCTGGCAGGTTTGGGCCTGGCTCAGAGCCTCTCTGATCTGCAGGTTGAGCTCCATGAGGCGCCCGCTGGCCTGGGACAGGTCCCTGCTGGGCCCCACCACGGCCAGGCAGCCTGTCTGGCCCAGCGTCTGGTGACGGAAGTAGATGTGCAGGAGTGTCTGGACCGCGTCGTCTGACTCGTTCCCAAAGATGTCGTTAGGCCACAGAGACCTAGTGGAGGAGAGGGAGGAGGAAGAGAGCATCAGGACAGAAGACTAGACACATGCCTGTGTAGTCTATACATCGAGGAATAGGTGTAGGGTAGAAAAGATGTAGTCCTTTGTTTCTTTACCTGAAGGTTTTGACCTGTGTGAGGGCAGAGCCGAAGTCTCTGGCTCTCAGGGTCTCAATCAGTGATTGGATGGCTGTCTCCGTACTGGTCTGGGAAGCATCCGACACGCCCACATCCTCCTGTCCATCAACCCCTGACTCCACCTGCTTCAAACAGCTCTCAAGGATGGCCAGCTCTTCTGACATGTTGGTCACCTTGGAGACACGCAAAAAAGGTCAGATAATCTCACGTGTATTTGGGCACGTGCAAGACTTGTCTAGAAAGTCAATGAAGCAATGTGATTAATTGAAATATCTGACCTCATCTCTCCATGTGAGAAATGATTCACTCTCATTCAGGGGATTTAATGAGATTTATCTCAAGTAAAAAGCCATAAGACAGCAGGGCTAGACAGCAGCAGAACCACTAGATAGGGACTAAGAGAGTGCCTGACTGTCACTATGTCTTAGTGCTTGTATGTCTGGTCGGCAAAATTGTGTGCGAGCGCGTGAGAGAAAGAGCATATACGTGGAGGTATCTTGGATAATGTTTATATATTTTCTCCGGGGCACATTTGTATATTGTCATCTACAAAAGCGGCTCATGACTTTACAGATCGACTTTTGCCGTTACAGTATCTTTCATTCCAAAAAGCATAAGCTTGCCCATTCACCCACTGAATGGCAGGCACACACAATCCATGTCTCAAGGCTTAAAAATCCTTCTTTAACCAGTCTCATCCCCTTCATCTACACTGATTGGAGTGGATTTACAAAGTGACATCAATAAGAGATCATAGCTTTAACTTGAATTTACCTGGTCAGTCTGTCATGGAAAGAGCGGGTGTTCCTAATGTTTTGTACACTCAGTGTATATACACAGGAAGCAAGTGAGTTTAATTGAGCGTGTGCGTTGTCACTGCTTGTTTTCCTTTCAGGGAAGAGGTGGGAAGATGTAGGGGGCTTCAATGTCTCAAGCTTTCCTGAAACCAACCTGAAGTCCAATTAAAGAGCTCATTGGGGAAGGGAAATCAACGAACACACCCTCTCTGTGTTGACCTAGCATACACAATGGTGCGTGTGACGTGAAACACTCAAGTGTGCTTGAGTGGGTGACGAGCGATGTTTCTTTTTGGCTTGTAAATAAATGACACAACTAACCCCTATTAACACAGCCTAGAACTGTATTCATGCTGCCCTTCTGTACCACCCACATGGAGTGTCCCACCACACAGGCCCTGTTGAGTAAAGTGTTTGGGGGCAAACCCCTTGCTCTGTCTCACCTCTGCCTCTCTCTTGATGGTGTCCACATGACTGATGAGTTTGCAGTAGGCCTGGAAGAGCAGTAGCAGCTGGAAGTGCAGTTTGTAGAGCCTGCGACACAGCTCCAACTCCTACAGAGAGAGAGCAGAGACAGTAACACACCAGCCACACCAGGTCATAATGGTCACATGATCAGACGGACGGATATCCTGGGTTAGAGACTAACGGGGGAGGAGATGAAAGGGTTAACAAGGCACGGAGCGACGTCCCTACAGCAGGGGTCTCCAACCTTTTCTACCATGAGTTACTTTAAAAAAAAAATTAAACGTTGCAAGCTACTTATTTTGAGCTTTCAAATAGGCACTTTCTTCTCTTCTCCCCCCGCAGCTCTTCCCCGAGTCCTTAGTGTACAAGACAAAGTAGTCTTAATATACAAATATTTCCCACTCTTAAATTGATGTTCTGCATCGATGTCAATGCTTAAATCACATCAGAAGACCTTTTTTTGGGGGGGGGGTCTGGAAGAAAAAAAAGGGGAAAAAAAGTGTAATTCCCCTTTACTTGCGCATCTAGTTCTAGTGATGGTTCTGTACTGCTGCTGCTCATTTCATGACAATGTTTGCAAATAACAGATACAAATGATATACAGTACTTCATGATATACTTATGCCAGACAAGCCTATTTTTGCAGATAACATTTGAGACATTTTCAATGTCAATGTTGCGTTGGTTAGATAGTAGCTGGGAGCTTGCGGTGTCTGATACTAGTGAGATTTGTTTATGACAGTTTGCGGCGGAACGCGTGAAAATGGCATGTATGTGCAAAAGTATGTGGACACCTGCTCGTTGAACAGCTCATTCCAAAATCATGGCCATTAATATGGAGTTGGTCCCACCTTTGCTCCAATAACAGCCTTCACTCTTATGGGAAGGGTTTCCACTAGATGTTGGAACATTGCTGCGGGGACTTGCTTCCATTCAGCCACAAGAGTATTAGTGAAGACGGGCACTGATGTTGGGAGATTAGGCCTGGCTCACAGTCTGTATTCCAATTCATCCCAAAGGTGTTAGATGGGGTTGAGGTCAAGGCTCTGTGTAGGCCAGACAAGTTCTTCCACACCGGTCTAGACAAGCCATTCCTGTATGGTCCTCGCTTTGTGCATGGGGGCATTGTCATGCTGTTGCCACAAAGTTGGAAGCACAGAATCATCTAGAATGTCACTGTGTGCTGTAGCTTTAAATTTCCCTTCACTGGAACTAAGGGGCCTGAACCATGAAAAACAGCCCCAGACCATTATTCCTTCTCCACCAAACTTAACAGATGGCACTATGCATTTGGGCAGGTTCCATTCTCCTGGCATCTGCCAAACCTCGATTTGTCAGTTGGTCTGCCAGATGGTAAAGCGTGATTCATCACTCCAGAGAACGCGTTTCCACTGCTCCAGAGTCCAATGGCGGTGAGCTTTACACCACTCCAGCCAACGCTTGGCATTGCACATGGTGATCTTAGGCTTGTGTGCGGATGCTCGGCCATGGACAGCCATTTCATGAAGCTCCCGACTAACCGTTATTGTGCTTCTAGAGGCAGTTTGCAACTGAGTACCCACAATTATTATATATATATATTTTTTTACACATTACGCACTTCAGCACTCCCGTTCTGTGAGCTTGTGTGGCCTACCACTTCGCAGCTGAGCCGTTGTTGCTCCTAGACGCTTCTACTTCACAATAACAGCAGTTTACCGGGGCAGCTCTAGCAGGGCAGAAATTTGACGAACTGACTTGTTGGAAAGGTGGCATTCTATGACGGTGCCACGTTGAAAGTCACTGAGCTCTTCAGTAAGGCCATTCTACTGCCAATGTTTGTCTATGGAGATTGCATGCCGATGTGCCCGATGTTATACACCTATCAGCAACGGAAGTGACTGAAATAGCCAAATCAACTAATTTGAAGGGGTGTGTGCACATACTCTTGCATATACAGTGTATTTTCAGAATTGTTTGGCGAGCTACTCATCAGTGGGCTGTAATCGACTTGTTGGAGACCCCTGCCCTAAAGAGAACCGACGAGGCCTAGGTTACAGTCTAGCCCTATTAACTAGCTACTAACCAATCAGAGGTCGGCATCATTATTAGCCATGGAGGACTGGGTTATACAAAGACCATCACCACCTGTGTCACGACCCTTATGGATAAGGTCCGTCCAACCACAGAGCTAAACCGACCAAATATGTTACTGGAATGATCAAAACATTCTCTCTAATGCAGGAAACATGGAAGAGAATGGGAATTTGAACAGATATGGAAATGGTGCAATAAGCATGCAAAATGAAGGTAGACTAAACATGGCTTCACAGCTCTCTCCCCATCCTCTTCCCCTCCCCGTAACCCAGGGCAACACCCCCCCTCTCAAATCAGGCAGACAACTACCACAATCATGATTTCATTTGCGCAATTTTACATCTGCTGTGTAAATCAGTAGGGATGAGGGAGGGGTTAAGACATTGACAAGATTATTCAGCCAAGGCGAAGCCAAAAGTAGAGCATATATCTGCATACATGCCAATGATGAGAAACAGTAGGCTTGGGGAAATTATTTAGATATATGAGAGAGAGGTGGAGTCAGAGTGGGAGGGCCCAGGCCTTGGTTGGTTGACGACTGCGGCAGGAGAGGGATGAGATGGTCAGTGTGTAGTCCGGACATCATGATTATATTGGAGTCTAGAATACTTAGAGAACCACTTACTGCTAGTTTTTCCATTTGCTAAGCAAGAGGGTGAGCAGGTCACAAAAACAAACAAACAAAACAGGAAGAGAGAAAGACCAAGAATTAGTGAGCCTTCACATCGCAACCCTGATACAGTGACCTGACAGACGAGGAGGGGAGGGGTAACAACCCCTCCATCATAACGCCCATTCCCAGGTCAGGGGGAGGCTTAGTCCCAACAGTGGTTCTCAGATAACACAGCGCACATTAGCTGGTCTAGGATCAGTGTGTTCAAGTCAAAGCAGTGTATAAATACAGAGATGGAAAACAGAGAGCAGGATATAGACAGAGAGCCAAGAGGGGGAGAAGAGAGAGCCAAGAGGGGGAGAAGAGAGAGCCAAGAGGGGGAGAAGAGAGAGCCAAGAGGGGGAGAAGAGAGAGCCAAGAGGGGGAGAAGAGAGAGCCAAGAGGGGGAGAAGAGAGAGCCAAGAGGAGGAGAAGAGAGAGCCAAGAGGAGGAGAAGAGAGAGCCAAGAGGAGGAGAAGAGAGAGCCAAGAGGAGGAGAAGAGAGAGCCAAGAGGAGGAGAAGAGAGAGCCAAGAGGGGGAGAAGAGAGAGCCAAGAGGGGTAGAAGAGAGAGCCAAGAGGGGGGAAGAGAGAGCCAAGAGGGGGAGAAGAGAGAGCCAAGAGGGGGAGAAGAGAGAGCCAAGAGGGGGAGAAGAGAGAATTAAGTAGAAGAGAGCAGCGAATGAGTATGTGCCTCTCTGCTGATGAGAGTACAACAGAGCTTTAGTCTGTAATAGGTCATTTTTCACAGCCAAGCATGTCCTCTGACCTGAAAGGGGGGGGGGCAAGCAAAGAGGCAATACATCTAGAACCTCCAGCAGCGGTGTCAGAGTACAGGAGGAGACCGCACGGTAGAGGTTCTCAGCTGTCCTCAGATCAGCTACATCTACCATGATGAGCTGAAGTAATACTGGCTTCAGGACCAGTGGTCAGTTCAGTAGTGATTATATCACTGAGCTGGTGGGATGTTAAAATATGGTGTTGAGGACGAGGGGAGATGAATTAGCTTTGACGCGTGAATTTTTTTTTGTTCTCAAACAGGCGTGTTATCATGCGTATCGACTGTTTGACTGTGTTAGAAAAGGCACTCAGACTGTCGTCACATTTCCTGAAAGACGAAAAGTTGCTGTGTTCAGATGTGTGTGGGTTAGTCATACCTGGGCTTGAGTGTTGGGTTGTTGGTTGCCATCTTTGTCACGAAACGTCTTCCTGCAGTTCTCCAGCCACTGTGTGAATGGGATGAGGGAGGGAGGGAGAGAATACGTCATGAAATTGTCTTTTTTCTTTCGACGAGTGTGTGTTTGTGCAGGGGTCAGGTGGGGGGTAGATTTAATAAGAGTGCTGTACTTAGCGAATTAAAGAGGGTTGGTTCCAGTGCAGGGGGGTGGAGACCAATCCTCCAGGAACTGCACCCGTCTCATTCAATTAGCGCCCCTGCATCCTGGAGCCCTCTCTATCAATCTCATCTGTCCTCTTTACCCCCCCCCCTCCATCTCTCCTTCCTCCCTCCCTCCTGTCCAACCCTCTAACTGATTTAGGAGCGCCAGAGAATATTTTTAGCCCGTCAGCAGAGGATGTCGCTAGCAATGAGGACGCTAACGGACGCCAAATCCACTCGTATCCTCCTGTGATTCAATGGCTGACCCGACGACAAGCGACAGCCGACATTTATCTCCTTATGACTCAGCTCATTGTCTCGGTTCTGTTCCCTCAGCCTCTTCCTCCCTGAGCTGGGCTGGAGGTGAAATGAGGCGTAATCGGACAGCTCATTGTCTCGGTTCTGTTCCCTCAGCCTCTTCCTCCCTGAGCTGGGCTGGAGGTGAAATGAGGCGTAATCGGACAGCTCATTGTCTCGGTTCTGTTCCCTCAGCCTCTTCCTCCCTGAGCTGGGCTGGAGGTGAAATGAGGCGTAAATCGGACAGCTCATTGTCTCGGTTCTGTTCCCTCAGCCTCTTCCTCCCTGAGCTGGGCTGGAGGTGAAATGAGGCGTAATCGGATAGCTCATTGAGCCTTCAGGTTTTCCTCACTATAAATGAGAGGCCATTGAAGTGCCACTCAGTGTTCTGGTGCAGGGCCGGTCTGCAGACAGATATGTGCTATGATAATTAGCCATAGAATAAGGATGTGTGATTGCGTGGTCTGAGGGTTTAGGAAACTACAGGTCAGAGTACTGTAGATAGGGACGAGTGTGTAACGATTAGATGTACATGGTGATGAACGGGGAAAGCTCACCTCCTCAGCCGCCTCTCTTTTGCCGTTGTAGGTGTCCAGGTGCTCCTGCAACTCCAGCACACTAAACTTCAGAGTCTCCAGCAGTCCACATGACACCAACTACGACACAGACCAGACGCGTTAACCAACTGCAGGACACAACCAACTACACAATACAACATCACATGAGTGTGTCAACTCCCTGCAGTATAGGCCAAGTGCATTTGCACTGCGTAACAAGTACGTCTGATTATACAACTGCTGCTGTCGCTAAAAATATCTTACCGACAAGCATGCTACAGTTAGCTTCGTCATGATTCCCAACCAGAGAAATGATGCAACATAACTTCACATTAAGGAAGTGGTCATCTCTGGGTTAGCAGGCGCAGACTCACCGTCTCAGCGTCCAGCAGCACCGTGGGGCACTGGGAGTGAGAGGTCATGACCTCTAGGGAGCTGAGGAACTGGTTCCCCATTCGCTGCAGCCGCTCTCCTAGGAAACGCACTGACGAGTGGGTGATGTCGCCAAACTTCCTCTGCGTGCTCTGCAGACACCAAGACAATAACACACTCAACAGAGCGAACACACACAAATATATACAAAACATACAACTAAACATATTCCACGCTTTCACCTTAAATAGCCGGGAGAACACGTGGAAGGTGTACACAGCAGAGGACCCATCCGTGTCCGACAACATCTGGTTGACATGGCAACGCCAGGCGTCCTCCTCGTCGTCATAGGCAACGGGCTGGAAAGCTGCCAGGATGGCGGAGAGGAAGGGTGAGGGGGGCGGAGAGGCCTGGACCTCTGAGAAACCATCTTGATCGCCCTCATCCTGACTGAGAACAGACAAACACACAGGGTCTGTCTTAGTACCACTGACACACACACAGGATTCACCCAATTCTGAATGCACAAACACATACACCCTCGCTCTGACTGCAACCAAAACAACCTCACACTTCCGTCTCTCGCCTCCTCCCCTCTCCCTCTGCAGAGGTTTCTGCTGCAGTGTTTCTTTTGCAGAGCTCTACTACAGAGCAAAGAGAATACATGGCTCTCCTACCATCTTAACACAACCACACACACACGGATACTCACAGGCCTGTGGGACCGAACAGCCTGACGAAGCAGACCGAGTAGAAGTATCTGATGCCTGCGCTGCCGAGCGCTGTGGAGGACACAGACTTCGTTCTCATCCTCACCTTAACTCCCTCTCTCTCTCTCTGCAGCACAGTAACACAGTCTCTCTCTCTCCCTGCAGCACAGTAACACAGTCTCTCTCTCTCCCTGCAGCACAGTAACACTGAGTCTCTCTGCTAGCTGCACTAGCCTGCCTAGCACACGGCACCGTACCACACAGGAATGCAGAGCAGAGCTCTATCTGAGCCCAGCATCTGACACACACACACACACACACACACACACACACACCAAGGCCCCAATCTCACAGCAGGCAGCGCAACACCTCCTGCCGAGTTAAGCTTTCTTGTTGGCGCACAAACACACACAGCAGAGCCCCTCTGTTTTCCGGGGGAGGATCATTAGGAGCACTGCCATTCCCTCTAGCGATCAATCAAACTGCCTGAGTTTTGGAAATGGGGGAAATTAATTCAAGTACTTGTGTACTGAATGAGCAAGCAAGAAGTGTATACGTGGTTTCTACATCTCTGGTAGTTGAATAGAGTTGGTATGTGGCTGTACTGTGATCAGTGTCCTCTAGACGGAGTTGGTCCACCTTGATGAGCGTGTGTATATTAAAAGGAAAGAGAGGAGCCAGAGCTGGCCCACCTTCAGAGAGATGCCCGCCTCTCCAGCCCAGCCCCAGCTCCACTACCAGCCCTGCCCGCGTAGGAGAAGAGCCAGAGATGAGCTCACCAATTACAGCAGTTCATAAGACCAGGGAAATCGCAGAGGCGCCAGGCAGCCCCGACACGACACACTCAGCCGCCCACTTGATCAATTACTTGGGCAAACACAGAACGCACATACAATACTTGCTGTCATGATACGAAGACCCACACACACACACAAAACAGGTTGGGAGCAACACATGGTCAGCTGCAGAGCAGTGCCCCTGGAGCAGGTTAAGGGGTTAAGTGCCTTGCTCAAGGGCACGTCAGCAGTACGTGGCACCTGAGATATTGATGCCAGCAATACTCTGGTTGTTGACTCACTCCCCCCAGATTCCGCTTCGCCGCATGCAAGTCTGAACTGAAAACAGGTATGCAAATGTAAAACAGGATGACAATCTAGAGACGGGATCAATGATACCTGCCAACAATATACACCCGACGACAAACAGATATCTGACTAGAGGCCACAACCACCGCACATATGGCCACTCATACAGGTCCTCTGATACTGGTCAGTAAAGTCAGTAGACTTACCTGGACATGTCGGAGAAGTCAGCCTCCTCCTCCTCACAGCGGTCGTCAAGCTCCTTCAGTGCCAGCGTCACGTCCTCCTCACACACAGAGCCACAGGGGCTGTCTAGGATGGGGGGTAGAGGCATGGCTGTGAGGGAGTCCCTCTCTTCACAGAGGGACCCCGGCGGGGTGTCTATGGCCGGTGGGAGAGGGGGGGCCGGGTCCAGGTCGTAGTGGGAGTCGGTGAGGTCACACAGCTCAGGGGGCAGAGGGGGGGCACTGCTGCCAAACCCCGTGTCCGTGCTCACGCTGCTGCTCAGCTCATCTGCCGCCGTCATGCTCACCCCATCCTAAACAGCCAGCAGGGGGAGCTCAGGAGGTCAGATATACACACTCACTACATCATTATACAAAGATACATTCTCTCTCTCTCTCGAGACCTTACAGAACCGGTTGGTTGGCATGACAGCCCTTCTAAAAGTCTCCCTAAGAGTTACTTCAGTGGTTGCCAACAGTTTTTTTTTTGCTTATTGTACCATCAACTGAATTTTGCTCTGCCTGGAGTACCCCTGAAGTACCCCCTCACTTCCCCAGTGAGTTTATGGTCTGGTGGGTCTTCTCAAGAATCCCCCTGTGTCTTGGCCATGTACCCCCACCAGGGCTCCCAGTAACCCTGGGTAGGAACCACTGATCTACTTAACCTTTATCTATTCCTGACAAAAACATTACTGGCTTAATCTCATTTTATAACATTCAAGAAAATAGAGGTCACGGTCAGCATAATTCAAGAGATTGATGTTCACTTTAAAAAGCTCATACTGTAACTTGGTGTTTTTCTAGAGAAAGGGAACACGCTAAAGAAATAGGGCCAAAATCAATCTAGTGTTGCACTTATGTCAGGGGTGTCACTTAAAAAAATCTAAAAATGGGGAGGACGGGCTCATGGTAATGGCTGGAACGGAATAAATGGAATGGTCTCCCACAAAACACCTGGTTTCCCTGTGTCTGATACAATTCCCTCCATTCATTATTATGAGCCGTCCTCCCCTGCCCTATGCCTTCTAACCCATACGGATGGATCATAAACTACCGATTTATGGCTCACACTAAATGACTAGCTACAGAAGACCATAAAACGTGACGTTTGAACACAACGCCACATTGTTACCCGACTGACAATGACAAACTGCTCTGCGGTGGCAGTTACCTGCATTAAACCACAGTGTGCGTCATTAGACAGGAAACACTACAAGTCAACTGTGTTCATGGAAGACACGTCCACGGAACGGGGGTCTAGAACATGTAATTGAAATGGACGTGTTCTGTCTGTGCCTCGTTTCCCTCCATTTAAGGGTCTAAGGAACAGAGAGGAGAAGGTGGCAGGCTGCCAGAGCGTCCCCGAGGCACGATGGCTTCATTACAGAAAGCTTTTAGGAGTGGGTGGCCGTCCGGGCCGTCGTGGAGGGGATGAGCAAGAGAATCGATGGTTTTATCTGGGGCTCATTACACTAAGAGCTGGGCCTATCATGAGGAGATGTCCTTGAGCTGATGGGTATGGGCAGGGGCAGTAGGGGCTCACAGGGAATCTTTATTCACATTATTGGGGGGGTGTAGTAGTGGCAGAGATAAAATGGACTAATGGAAGCTGTTAGTGATTATGGGTTCCCTAACCGTGTTCCCTGGTGAACTGTCCTCACTGGTTATATCTAAACGCATGTCTGTGTCGTGTCACAATGCTCTCTAGCGTAGCCGGCTGAACTAGCTCATACTCACATATGGGTCTGCCCCGCTGGTGTCCAATGCGCAGCACGTATTTAACGAGGGGTTTTGTTTTGAATGTTCAGGTTCCAAATTGAGAGGTGAACCGTTTCGGCTAGCCTGAGGTGAGCATTGACGATGATCTCGTCCCCCCCAATTACACAAGCAAGAACCACAAACCAGCTAAATCAGAGAAAGCAAGAGCCAGCCCACCACAACACCCACAAGCCCCGAGCAGCGCGACAAGCAGAGAGAAAGAGATGAGACGGAGGGAGATGTGAACAAAGAGAGCACCCCTTACGGCCCTGTCCAGAGAACAGGCAGGACAAGAGCCAGCCCACTGCACCCCAGGTACAGCACTCTCCCTAGAGGCAGGCGGAGAGAGAGGAGGTGGCCACCAACCCTCTGCGTGAAAAAAACATGACTGACAGAGAGCCCAGCAGAGGTAGAAAGTGGTTAAAAGAAGAAGATAAGGCGCTAGAAAGAACCGGAGCACCCCGATTTATTTCTCCCGATTGGTCGCACCTCAGGCAGCTGACTGCTGTTTGAGTCAGAGCGGGGCATCTCCAGTGCAGTGCTGTCCTGGCGGGGCAGCAGGGCCGTGGTCTCCTCTGTCAAGGCACTGCTGGACGACTCCTGCGATTGCTGCAGAGAGTCCACGTGGTTGGACGTGGCATCGTCCGTAGCCGAGTCACTGTTCATCTGGAGTGAGAGACGGACGCAAAGAACGGTTCAACTTTTCCATTTGGAATTAGATAGTAAATAAATCAAACCTCCAAACTCTATATATTATCTGGTCTCCTCTGCTCCGAGTCTCCAGGATATCTGCTAGTATACTGTTAAGTTTCTATTGTTCAACATGCAAGTTTATTTATTTTTTTGCATACAAGAGTAAGACGTTTACCAATAATAAAAAATCTGCTATGTTCCAGGCATCCTTACAAAACATTCTTGTTATTCGAAAAAGTATATATTCTTACATTACTCCGTCTGCAAATGACATGCTGCATGCTCATGGTAGCATTGTTTAAAAGTTACTACAAAGCCGTGTTTGGGCCCAAGGGCCACTAGAGGATCAGTCTCACAGTGCACTATCAAGAGCAAAGGAGGACTAAGAAGACAGCACAGACTGAAGAGCAGCTCCAGGAATAACAGCATATTGTCGATAACACCCTGGGAAGATATATATATATATTTTATAGCAAAGCAAAGAGACGTTAGAGAAAGGCAGCCAGAGGTTTGGGGGTTAAAACGATATTGGGTTCATGCTCACAAAGGAACATGCTGTTCATTTTCTGCCAGGTGTAACTTGACTACATACGTTTTTGCAATGGCATGCTATGGACTCGAGTTTCACTTTATTGTAACTAATCTCCCAGTTAGTTCATTGATTCCCATATGTTATGTCTGTGACCTTTAACATATCAGAAAGCTGGACTGATTCTTAGAAGTACAGTGTTTGGGTCTCTACTTTACTTACCTAAAAACAAACTTCTGGGGGAAGGGGGGTACTGGTTTGTGGGTAAAATTAGGGTAGAGCATCTATGATTGGGGTGAAGGAGGGTAGAGAGGGAAATAGTGACTGTTACCAGCGGAAGCAAGCATCTATCCCCAGGGCAAACCGGGTAAGGTAGCAGCTCTGCAATAGCTCTGCTCAGCGGACACACACACCATGCCAACGGGCTGTGTGAGGAGCATGGGGACGGGAGGGGGGCGGGAGGGGGACGGGGGCACCCTGGTGGTGGGTGAGACTTACGAGGCCAGAGCGGGTGAGAATCTGGCTAGCGCTCAGTACCTCCTCCTCAGATGACTCGTCCGTGTCCTCCTGGTTGGTGAGATTGAGGCTGGGCGTGCTCCCGGTGTACTGGCACTCCTGCAGGGACGGCGTGTCCCCGTCTCCCTCCCCCTTGTCCATGCTGTCCAGGGAGCGCCGGCGCACGCCCCAGTTAAAGTTGTCCATGCTCTCCCCCTACAGGAAACAGCAGTCAGATACCAGTAGAACTAACTGAAGTGTGAGATATCTGTCGAAGATGTGGATGGATGACAACAGCACAAGAAACCAGAAGTACGTCACTAACATGCCACATCTAAAAGAGCTGTGTTTGCAGTAATGGGAAGGGCCAAGGCTCCAAGGCTTTGACCCTAATCACTTCGGACATAGAGCTGCAAAACTTTAAAGACAAACTAAATAAAAGCACAAGAGGAGGAAAATCAGGACAAAGTGCAGACGACATCAATCATGAAACACAAAGTATTTGTGGCATGCTTCATTGGCTGTCTGTTTCTAGACTGACAAAACAGGTGCTTCTACAGGGTGACAATCACATGGACTGACAGAGGGCCACCGGGGCACTGAGGAGAGCAGCTCTTGCTGGCCCAAAACTTACCTGCAACTCCTTGTGGCGGGAAAGGAGGAAAGGTAACAAAGTGAGTTAGGAAGAGTTGGCAGTAGGGACAGTTAGAGGACAACATGGACGAAAAGTCATACCGAGACACACACACACACGTACTTGAGTGCACGAGTCCACAATCACACACACTGAATGAAACCATTTATTGTCACCCATCAACGACATGATCTAAAATGATGCAACAGCAGAGAGACTATTGCAAATGATTATATACAAGACAGGTGTGTGTGTGTGTGTGTGTGTGTGTGTACAGATGACTTATCCTAGTGTACAGTAAATCACCCCTCACCTCAGCATCTTCCAGCTCCACGTCCAGGAAATCAAAGTCCTTGAAGACTCCAAACTGCTGCTCACTTCCTGCATCCTCTCCCTGCAGGTCCTCCTCCCTCACCACCTCCTCCACCGTGGGGATCAGACTGGTCTGCTGGTCACCTGAGTCCAGGTCCTCGTTGGATGAGAACACCACCTAAACACAGACAGAGAGTACAGTTATGGTAAACATGTACAAGTTAAAGCACATGGAGGGATAGGATATGTTTTGTTGAAGTTGATCACTAGTCCTGCTCGCTCACAGTTTGACATGCCAGGTGTCTTACAGAAGGATTCTTGGGAACGCCAGACTCAGGACCACACAGAGAGAGAACGTTCATGAGCTTCTCTCTGGTTCTCCTCTGAAATAAGACAACATAAACCAAAAATTCATGAGACATTCCAACGTTAAACATATCAAACCACGTCGTAACATATCCCGTGGCTGAAAGTACCTGAGAGAGTTGGGGCCTCTTCCAGCTGACAGGCACCAGGCCGTTGGAGTTGGATCCAGAGGAAGTGGAGGACGTGCTCCGGGTCACAGCGATGACTTGCGGTTTCCCATTCCGCCCTGCAGCTGTGCGCTGGTCCCCGTACTTATGCCCTATGATGGGCGTCTGGGGGTCAAAGGTTAAACCAGTTCATCTGGATTACACAGGTCTGATTATTTTCTGATAAATGGTAGGGGATGAAGGTAAAAGACGAGTGAGAGAAACATGGAAAGAGTGAAAAAAACAATCAATCAGAGAAGGACGAAAAGATAACAAGGACCTAGATCAGGACAGATGTCTGAGAAAGGTACTTCTTTGTTTTGACGTTTTAGCAGCATATACAGTTTCACACAAAAACATGTTACAACATAACACACAAAGCACAACAGTTTAAAAACATCCATTTACACATAGAGCAGGCAAGACCTCACCTCTGAGATGTCAAAGTGGAAGTCCAGCGTCTTGCCGGGCAGCTCCTTAGAGGAGTTGTTGAAGATGCGAGTGAAGGCGATCTCTGGGGATCCAGAGGACTCAGTGCTGTAGGAGCGCTGCACCTCGTCTGGCACCACCAGGCTGGCCGACCGAGACACCACCAGCTTCAGGATGTTCTGGGCCTCCTTCCAGTACGGGCTCTGGGGAATGCACAGGAACAGAGGTGGTGTTGGTTAGATTGTCAATAGGAGAGAATTTAAAAATGGTTTTAGGAGGACACCTCAGTTATAGGGAAAGTTAAGAAATATATTGTCTTTCAGTGCTCCTATGATACTGTATGACATTTTCTAATTCAAGTTATCATGTCACGTACACAAGTACAGTGAAATGCCTTTCATGAAAGCTTGAAACCCAACAATGCAGTAATCAATATAGTACTAACAATACAAAAAATAACAAGGTAGAACAAAAACATGACAAATAAAAATAAGAACACGCAAAAGTAAGAAGCTATATAGTGGGTCAGTTCCAGTACCATATTTACAATGTGTAGGGATACTGGAGTGAAAGAGGTGGATATGTATAGGGGTAAGGTGACCAGGCATCAGGATGTATGATAAACAGAGTAGCAGCAGCGTAAATTATGATTGCATGTGAGTAAGTGTGTGTGTGTGTGTGTGCGTGTGTAGAGTCAGTATAAATGTGTGGGCATGTTATGCGTGAGTGCATAGAGTCCTGTGAGTTTGCATAGAAACAGTATCAAAATCACCACATAGCCATTCTGTTAGATATTTAGCAGTCTTATGGCTTGGGGATAGAAGCTGTTCAGGAGCCTGTTGGTGTCTGACTTGATGCACTGGTACTGCTTGCCATGCGGAAGCAGAGAGAACAATCTATGGCTTTGGAGGCTGGAGTCTAACGATGACCACGCAGCCGTGGGTGAACAGGGAGTACAGGAGGGAAATAAGCACACACCCCTGTGGGGCCCCTGTGTTGAGGGTCAGCATATTCGGTCCTACTCGGACCAGGCTGACAACCCTTACAAGCAGCCTTGAAAGAACTCGGTCTGAATTAACAGTCTTTATTCAAACATACTAACAAAAGAATCCACTTGTACAAAAGCACACACTGCTGTGGAGGTCGGTGAGTGGAGAAATGTCCTGAGGCTGGGTGGGGGAGGGTAGGAGTGGTAGTCAGGCCAGCTGCAGCTCTAACTGAAGAGCAGTTCAAGCCCAGGGGTCAGGGCTGGTAAAAGGCTCTTCTATAAAGAGCCTTGGCTGGCTGACTATGTCCAAATGGCCTGAGATCCATGACCTGCTTTAAATCTTCAAGTGTGTCACTCTGTAGAGAGGGAGTCATTCTTGCTTTCTCCCTCACATATTCACTCTCTTACACACCAAAGGCTGTATCTGCTGAAATGAAAGAGCCATGTGACACATACAGTACATTGCGTCAGGCAGCTCTATTCCTGTATCAGCCAATTCCCGCTCATTCTCCTCGAACCTCTCCGAGATGAGGCCTAAACAGTGTCAGAGTGTTGAGCTGGAACCTAAAGGGCGAAACCAGGTCTCACCTGGACATATTTTCCGATGATCTTCATGATCTCCAGGTTGAACTGTTTGACGGGTGCAGCCGACAGGTCAATGTGACTCAGCAGGCTGTAGATGATCTGCAGCAGGGATTGCTGCATGCTGGGTAGGCCTTTCTCCAGCAACTGGGGATGAGAGGGGAAGGGTAAGGAACAGGCTAACAGCAGCTATCATGGGTTAGATGTTGGACATCTGATTACCAGCTGATCAACAATCAACTGCTGACTTGCCATAATAAAAAAACACAAGCTCCTGTAAACGGAGGTTAACCAGTGGGTGTAATGTAGACGGATTACGTAATAAGTTGCTAGCTTTGATTCTCCTCATTACTTCTATGAAAGCCTGGTGTTGCAGGTGCTTACCTCGGCCAGGTATGTGACCAGATTGAATGTGATCTCAGCGAAGGCGTCGTGCAGGTAACGACACACCACGTTGATCCAGTTGGCGCAGTCTCTGGAGTAGCTGTGTGCGCTGTACAGGCTCATCATGTGGGCCAGGTTTGACAGCGTGGCGGACTTCTCCTCGGCACACACTTTGGCTATCTTATCCGCCGTCTCCTTGCAGAACGGAGTGGGGCTGTCAAAGTGCTGGATGAGGTGAGGCAGCAGGCACAGGATGTTCAGAGGAAAACCTACAAAGAGACGGCAACAGATGACATCAGGATCAAGTGAATCTAGATCGCCCGAGCTAACACAGGAAGAGAAACAGGTCTAAACCAACCAGAAGGCACTAGGGGGATTAGTGCCATTTACCAAGCATGAAGCCAGGAACTTGTGCTGAATAAAATCTATAAGATCAATACCTGCTCGCTTACCTGCCACCTGGGAGGGGTCGACCAGTGTGTGGCGGGAGACGCTGATGAGCTTGTTGAGCAGGTGAATGGTGAGCTCCTGGGTGGAAGCTGATGTGAAGCCCTTGAGGAAGAGCTGCAGCAGACCAGGGAAGCTGTACCATTTCAGCTTGGCCTGCACCCTCTCTAGTCTCTCCCTGCTGTCTGCGTTCTCCAGGGGCAGCTGACCCAGTAGCTTGTTGAGCAGCCGCAGGGCCAGCAGGTACTCAAACTCATAGTCCGACTCCAGAAGGGAAGCCGCTATCCAGAACACCGTGGCCATCAGGTTGGATGGGTCCACAGGAGGGATGGCCTCCTCCCCAGGACCCGCTCTGCCACCCTCCCGCAACGACGACAAGCTCTGCGTTCGCGCTAGGTTGCCGTGGCTACCGGCCAGCCGGTCGGCGATGTCTAGGGTGTTACTGCGGCGGCGGTCTCCCTTTCGTTCACCCATGAGGCTGGCGCGGAGGGAGTTGCTGCGGGTGTGGCTGTGGGGGTAGTGGCCTTGGTGGAAAAGACCACCGCTACTCAGATTCAGCTGGCCCGTGCTCTTCCTTTTAGCTGCAAACTTGGCCCCCAGCAGGTGCTCATGGGCAGAGGCCCTGCAGGATAAATGACAATGAGTATTTCGCTAACACAGGGTTTTAAAGTGTCGATAATGCGTGTGTTTAGAGAGCGCGAGTTGACAAAATTGTGTTCGTATCAGCGATGGGAAATTCCACAGTAACAGTGTGAGACAATGTCCACTGAACCTTTTACAAAAACACGTTTACTTGAAGAACAGTGCAGATGCAAAGTTTGGTAACAGAATGACGGAACAAACAGCACAAACCGTCGTCATTCTGTTACCAAACTTTGCATCTGCACTGTAAAACGTGTTTTTGTAAATTCTCAGTGGACATTGTTAAGTAGTCCTTGTGCATAGAGTTGTATGGTTTGCTTAACTTTGCAATCATTGGTTTTGTTAGACAAACATTTTCATGTGAAAAATCAGAGAGTCTCATTGTCACTGTTACCGTGGAATTGCCCAGATCTAACTGGTCAGTGCTTACTGTGCCAAGGCAGTGAGGAGGTCATAGTTCTTGACGGTGTCAGCGAGCGTGTCGATCCCTGACTCCAGAGTCAGCAACAGCTCGATAACAAAACCCTGAGGAGACAGAGGAGAGCAGAGGTCAACCACCGAGACAAACCGACCCCTGATACTGCAGTACCCAGTGGCCGCTGCTTCCTAACAGAGCTGCTGATCCACACTGATCACAGGTCAGAGTGGCTGAACCCTCTGGAGTATAGTACCTGTTTAAGCGGCTATGCTCCCTCTCATCTGAGATCAGAAGTTAGTGAGAAAACTAATAGAGCAGACAGCCCAAAGGTCATACTAGAAGGTGGTTGTCTTGATACCGGTGGGTGGTCAAGCTCACCTGTGCCTCCTCTCCCGGGTCGCCCACTGTCTCTACGAGGCGTGAGAGGACATCGGAAAGCGTGGCGGCTGTGAGGGGTTGTTTGAGAGCCCTGAAGATCTGGAAGGAGCGTCCTGCGTAGTGACGAGACGAGCAGGACAGAGCAGTTTGCAGGGCGACCTCACTCAGCAACTGCTCCAGTTGGAAACCTGATTAACACAAACCGCCAGAGATATTTAAAATAAAAACACAAGGATGCTAGACATAAGAACAGAGGGATAATTAATGGCAATATTTTAGCGCTAAGAAATGCTACAGACAGGACAGTCAGTGCAGCAGAGAGGGATAAGGAAGTGACAAACACACTGACTGACCTGACTGGGACTGTTTGAAGACTGTCACTACATGTCGGAGGAACACGCTCAGCTGGTCAGCACTCTTTATGTTGGGGTTCTTGGGTGACACGTCCTCATGGTTCCACAGGGGCCCCCGCTTCCTGCAGGACAGACAGACAAGACTGAATCAGGAGAGAAAACGAGGGGAAGTCCGAACGATCGTCACACAACTCATCGAACCCTGATATTCTCACCCCAAGACAAAAATGGTTTGTAGTTGCACACGCAAACACATGCAAATGAACGATACCCCATCCTTTCAGACATGGCTGCAAGTGCGAGATCAGATGCATGGGTTGGATGAAGAAATGAGTCATGATGGTACAGTACATCACACAAGACAAACTGATATATAGAGCTATGACACACACATACAGTGCAAAAAAAAAAAGATTTTCAGGTAAATGTAGTGTAGTTGAGTGTCGGGCACTACCTGGAGGTGACAAACTCGATGAGGGCTTTGACCTTCTCATACTGCTCTGCGGTGACATCCACCTCGTTGATCAGGGTGGGGGTGAGGTGGGGCAGGGGGACGACTCCTGCACCCAGGCTGATGCTGGACGACGTGGAGCTGGAGCTCAGGCCTGAGTCTGTCATGGGTGACGGCTGGTAGTCTGGCACAAAGTCACACACTCCTGCGTGAGTAACACACAGACACGAGCATGGCTGACAAATCGCTAGAAACTTGAGATGTCACACACTGATCTGTGAAGACTGGAGAGCAAATAAGGACATGGATCTCTGCTGCCCCCTACTGATCTTATAGAACCAGGCAAAGGGATCCTTGTGTGCTTGAGCTTGGCTACTCAGATCTTTGCAGAACGCTACTGACCTGTGAGGTTGAACTCGTGGGGCGGTGGCTTCACAGTCAGCACCTTTGGGTCGTTGTACTCTCGGTTGCGCAGCAGCACGGAGGCCAGGGATTGGACTCCACTGTTGGTTCCCTGGACGACCAGCAGGTGAAGCAGGAGACGTTTGCAGTGCTCGTAGACCTCAGGGTGCTGGTGGTCCAACCCTGGTGGGGGGAGAAAAAAACAACGGACTGCTGAGAAAATCTATTCCATGAACACTGGCAAAAGTAGAGTTTGCATTTGTTTTGCCTGTAAATGATGAGTATAAAGACAAGTATACGTCACTCAAATTGTAATCAGTTGTATAGAGGTGAGTGGTTAGTTACCTATGAAGATGGAGTGCAGCAGGAGGTGAAGGTAGGCGCTCCACTCCACTTTGACCCCATGGTCCACTATGAGGTCAGTCAGTAGGATGACAGCTATGTTACACCTGAGATACACCACACCAGAGGGTCAGCCGGGACAGGGGAAAGGTCATACAGACAGGTCAGAGGTCAAGTGGAGAGGGTCGAGGTTACCTGTGGAGGGGTACTCCAGGGGTGTTCGTCTCCGGCAGGTAGTCCACCAGAGGGGACCAGCAGCCCCCTGTGGGAGGGAAAGGGAGGGGCTCGGGACGGTTGTGGTCCATCACCTTCAGACGCCAGTTAGCATACAGCGGCATGGAGTCACCTGGAGAAAACAGTGGCTTATCACACACACCTGTGGCAACGTGGACATACAGTATGTATATACAGTTGAAGTCAGAAGTTTACATACACCTTAGCGAAATACATTTATACTCAGTTTCACAATTCCTGACATTTAATCCTAGTAAAAATTCCCCGTCTTAGGTCAGTTAGGATCACCACTTCATTTTAAGAATGTGAAAAGTCAGAATAATAGTAGAGAGAATGATTTATTTCAGCTTTTATTTATTTCATCACATTCCCAGTGGGTCAGAAGTTTACATGCACTCAATTAGTATTTGGTAGCATTGCCTTTAAATTGTTTAACTTGTGTCAAACGTTTCAGGTAGCCTTCCACAAGCTTCCCACAATAAGTTGGGTGAATTTTGGCCCATTCCTCCCGACAGAGCTGGTGTAACTGAGTCAGGTTTGTAGGCCTCCTTGATCGCACTCTTTTTTTTAGTCCCACACACACACATTTCCTATGGGATTGAGGTCAGGGCTTTGTGATGGCCACTCCAATACCTTGACTTTGTTGTCCTTAAGCCATTTTGCCACAACTTTGGAAGCATGCTTGGGGTCATTGTCCATTTGGAAGACCCATTTGCGACCAAGCTTTAACTTTAACTGGCTCCACAGTATATATTGTAATTCAGAAATGTTCACGAGAGACTGACACACATTTTCTGTTTTGACTGATTTCAGTACTGATGTCTTGAGATGTTGCTTCAATATATCCACATAATTCTCCTCCCTCATGATGTCATCTATTTTGTTAGGTGCACCAGTCCCTCCTGCAAAAAAGCACCCCCGCAACATGATGCCACCACTGTGCTTCACGGTTGGGATGATGTTCTTTGCAAGCCTCCCGATTTTCCTCCAAACATAATGATGGTAATTATGCCCAAACAGTTCCATTTTTGTTTCATCAGACCAGAGGACATTTCTCCAAAAAAGTATGAGCTTGTCCCCATGTGCAGTTGTGAACCGTAGTCTGGCTTTTTAATGGTGGTTTTGGAGCAGTGGCTTCTTCCTTGCTGAGCGGCCTTTCAGGTTATGTCGATATAGGACTTGTTTTACTGTGGATATAGATACTTTTGTACCGGTTTCCTCCAGCATCTTCACAAGGTCTTGTGTTGTTGTTCTGGGAATGATTTACACTTTTCTCACCAAAATACGTTCATCTCTAGGAGACAGAACACGTCTCCTTCCTGAGCGGTATGACCCCTGCGTGGTCCCATGGTGCTTATACTTGCGTACTATTGTTTGTAAAGATGAACGTGGTACCTTCAGGCATTTGGAAATTGCTCCCAAGGCTGAACCAGACTTGTGGAGGGCCACCATTTTTTTTCTGAGGTCTTGGTTGATTTCTTTTGATTTTCCCATGATGTCAAGCAAGGAGGCACTGAGTTTGAAGGTAGGCCTTGAAATACATACACATGTACACCTCCAATTGACTCAAAAATTGACTCAAATGATGTCAATTAGCCTATCAGAAGCTTCTAAAGCCATGACATCATTTTCTGGAATTTTCCAAGCTGTTTAAAGGCACAGTCAACTTCTGACCCCCTGGAATTGTGATACAGTGAATTGTAAGTGAAATAATCTGTCAGTAAACAATTGTTGGAAAAATTACTTGTGTCATGCACCGACTTGCCAAAACTATAGTTTGTTAACAAGACATTTGTGGAGTGGTTGAAAAACGAGTTTTAATGACTCCAACCTAAGTGTATGTAAACTTTTGACATCAACCGTACATAAAGCATAGAGTAGTATGGCTGTCTCTTACTCTTCTCCTCCTCATAGGATCCTCCAGAGCTGCTGCTGTAACGAGACTCCAGGCGGTGGTGCTGACGGTTCAGGTTGCTGTTCAGACCGCTGTAGATGTCCAGATGGGTGGAACTGCAGACAACAGAGAGACAGCTGTAGTCTTACTGGGAGTGTCTCGGTGTGTGTGTGTGTTAGTGTGTGATCTCATACCCGTCATCCATGTTGGAGTCTTTATTCTTGCTGCTGTCATGGTGAGCGTCGGTTCCTGGCACCATGGTGTTACTGCTGGAGTTGGTTCCTGTGGACAGAGATGGGGATAGACATCTAGAAACTATGACAACAAAGTTCATGAGGTACATGACAGACAATGTCATTATGACAGTCCTTCATACAGTCCAACAGTCCATGAGGGAGCAGATGGGAGAATATGTAACATAGAAACATCAAGCATCTGTGTTTCATATACCAGGACAGTGGGGATATAACGTAGAGGGACATGTATAGAAGACCGTGTGATTATATACCTGCTGAGGTGACGGAGGGGATCTTGTAGCTAGAGGTGATGCGGTAGTAGGGAGGGTTGTCCATGTGAGTGACAGCAGAGCTCACTGGGTCTGTCAGGTCCAGCTCACACATCAGCTCCTCCAGCAGCTGCATAGTCTTATCCCTGCCCAGGTACACCACCACCCGCTTCACCTGACGACACACACGTTTTAACAAACATTTAAGATGACCGAATATGGGAGGTGTGAGGGAGAGAGGACACTGTGTGTAAACTGGACTTACATAGGGCAAGAGGCTGGGCTCACTGTTGACCCCTGACATGCTGATGAGGAAGTGCAGGATGATCTTCAGGTTCTTTGGCCAGCTGTCGGCCAGCGTGGTCCACACGTTCTCTATCTCTGACCACGCAAACTCATCCCCGTACTGTATACACAAGCGAAACACAGTTCAAACAAACACTATCATTTATCAGCAGCAGACAACGTAATGCCTGTGTGTGGTCAGGTCGCGGTCATACCTTGGCGGTCATGAACATGAGGTTGTTGAGCACCATGGTGGTGGCGTGTGGGGAGCCCCAGCCCTCCCCTCTGAGCCAGCGCCGGCTGTTGACCATCATCATGTCGCGCTCGTGGGCCTCCTCCTCCTCCTCCTCCTCACAGACTGGGGGTTCCTGTCGCCGTGGCGACGGCTTGAAGTCCACCAGCTCCACGTTGTTCATCCAGGGCAGGAGGTAGTGCAGCATCACCTGGCGACCACCAGGGTGTGCTGTCTGGATACGCTGGCTCACCTCTGGGGAAGGAAACGGCACAGTCGCCGCACCGATAAGACTCAAATCTATGTGTCAAACGCCAAAGCTACGCATCTCGAATGACCGGCCATTTCCTTTTAAAGAGCACTACATTAACCAGGGTGTCCTTTGAGACAGAAGAGTGTAGGATGGTGTGTGATGTAACGGTGCAGACCTGAGAAGATGGGCAGGGTTAGCTCTGGGTATGTCCTGGCCAGCTCCTCAGACAGCTGGTAGTAGGAGACAGAGTAGAGGTGTGGCAGCGGGGAGGGAGGGCTCAGGATCCCATCTGTTCTCTGGATCTCCAGTTTGTGAGCGTAACGGAAGAGCTTGGGCTCCAAGATCTGGGGAACAGAACACGCACAGAAAAATCACATTAAGTACATGTAAAAAATACTGGATTTTTCCCAAATAGATCCAGTATGTGGCCTGGATGGTGGCAAACCAACCTGCAGCAGCTGCATGGCCACCTCATAGATATCTCTGGATGAATCAGCAGACTTGAACAAGATCAGATTCAGCAGCACCACAGTGTCAAACTGGTAATCCCTGTAGACCACACGATATCAATCATATTAACACATTATGGATTACAGAGTTAATACACAGAAACACACACACACTATAAAATGGCCGACATGCCTGTTGTGAAAGACGTTGGCGATGGCCCTGAAGCAGCCGGCAGCCACGCGGCGTGAGCCAGTGTAACAGCGGTCGACAGCCCAGAACATCAGGTTACTCTGGTCTGGGTTCAGCTCCAACAGCAGCATCACCGCCTCACAGCCCAACTGGTGCACCTGCAGGGACACACACAGAGAAACAGACTATCAGAGGGACCATCAGCACAAGCCCTCCATATACACTCACCGCTGCACCTTAAGAGTCAAGCTATTTCCTTCCCTTCATCCGTACCACTCAAAGTAATTGAACCCGTGAAAGTTTAGCCTTATCCTGTTTGGCGATCATATCAGTGCCGATGACAGACAGCTGGTGGTAATCAAGGAATAGTTTAAGCCCAGCAGTGAGGCTGTAGTGCAGAAGGGCTCTTCTCTTACCTTCCTGTCCTGAGAGTCCAGGATGTTGTCCAGCCACTTGTAGAGATAACCGTCAGAGGAGAGGCCAACGTTATCAGCCACTGGACCACAGCACAACACTGCCGACATGGCCTGCAGACACGCAGTAGACAAACATTTACCCCGTCATGACGTGTTTACAGAGTGGGATCTCAGTGATAGTCTTGCGTGTGAACAGCTGGTTGTACCTTGAGAGCACAGTACTGGTGTCGGTTGATCTGCATGTTGCGGTCGCTGTACCGGTCTAGTGGGGTGAACATGATGCTGAAGGGACCCGCCCAGTGGCTGAACAACATGAACAGACTGTGTCTCAGAGACTGCTGGGGGAAGATGGTCCTCCTCTGGTGCACTGGTGGGAATACGCAGATGTCAAATAGCCACTCACAAAACACACATATACAACATTTTACACTTTATAGTGTGTGTGTGTGTAGTACCTGGGACGTTCTGAATGATGTTAGCCACTAGAGCGCTGAAGTGACAGCGGATGTCCTTCAGTGTGTCTGAGTCTTTGTCGTTCTCAGCCTCCAGCAGCTGTCTCGTCAGATCCACATACTCCAACAGTGTCGAGTTCAGAGAGTGACTCTCCCCGTCCAGACCGCCACTCCCACTGCACACACACACAGTACAGGGGTCAGTGGAGTCAAAAGATGGACGGTGCATGATTCTATATTCTATAACTACGTGTGTATTTATATGTAATGGTTCTGTTCTGGCTTCCACTCACGTCTGACTGACGACGCCAGCGTCGGCCAGCAGCTCAAAGATCCGGACCAGCTGGACCCTCAGGATGTCACGGCGCCTACGTCGCTTCATGTTCTGCAACAAGATGAGCAGAACCCGTACTGAGTAGGTAGTACAGTGTTATGTTAGATACATGGAGATGTGAGGGTCAGTGAGCTGCACCCACCTCAGGTCTCCTCTCCAGAGCCTCCTTAATGATGGGGTTCAGTTCCTCTATCAGATCTCTGGAAGACGGAATAGAAGTAAGGAAAACTACCGGGAAAACGCTTGTACAAACTCACTCACTACATTCTGTGCCTACTAACCAAATAACACACACACTACTATATATTCAAACATGAAAATTCCAACACAGGCAACTGAAACATGACTGTCAGCCACAGGTCGACGTACAGGGTGGCTCCCTCACCTGAAGGCCATGGGGTTGGTCCTGCCAAGCCCCAGGACGAGTGACTCTGTGATGTCCATGCTCTCAGAGCGCATCATCGGTACAACGTGTTTGAACAGGGATGAGGGGGACGGAGTGCCAATAATCTGGACACACACAAAGATCAGAAATCAATATGAAAAGTAATGATTTTTCAATATCTAACTAAAAGGATAGAGATGGCGTTTTTTCAACTTGGAATAGGCATTATCACACTGACAGCACTCAAGTAAAACATGTAGAGAAAAAAAAATGTATAGGTCATGCCCTCTGACCTTAGAGTCGTAGCTGTAGCCACTGTCCGGCGTCGACGCCAGCGTCTCAGGCGGGGAGCAGCGGACGGAGCCAGAGGTGGAGGAGGAGGAGTTGGGGGAGGAAGTGGCGGAGCTACAACAGAGGATCAGGTAGTTCCTCCACAGCCCCACGTACGAGTCACTACTGCTGCTCAGGCTGTTCAGCTTCTTAGCATTTATAGGGCTGCTGCAGGGGCAGAGGACAAAGGTAAAATATTAATAACAGGCAGGTGGTGTGTGTGTATGTATATATATATATATATATATATATATATATATTTTTTGTTGCTGGGATTGGTTGAAATTGCAAGTCCTCTTTTTGTACTCCGCTGATGGGTAAGTTTAATATGATAATATTGCTACACTTTGAGTGCTTTACGTGGAAATAGTGAGGTGATTGGTCAAATCTGCAAGCCATAGCATAATATGCAGGGAAGTCGCAGAATCTTGGAATCCTGGAGGGACTGATTTACAATATTACTGAAATAATTTCCATGTGTGTCACAGACATACAACACAGTAGAAAGACAGGCGCCAACTCTCCTCCTCACGGGGCTCACATACGTATACACAGCTGAGGGATATATTAGGATGAAGTCATCCACAGCCACTCGCAGAGTCTCCAGTGACGGTGTAGACCGTATGGACACCGTACACGAGACAGGGTGACGTCACTCAGCCCTCTAGTGCGCGGACTGCAACATCATCAATTCTAAGTGGCTTTTTACAACCTCAAATGTAAACGTGTACATGCACCCAAGAGAACCACATTGACAAGAGTAAAGGCCTGGAGAGACATACTTGATGTCCACTTGCGGAGAGAGCAGCTGCAGGCGCGTGTAGGCGAACATCCCGGCGTAGTTGAGTGCGGTGGGGCAGTGCTTGGGCAGGTGCTCTTGGCGCAGGTAGCTGGACAGGCTGATGACCCAGGGATCTTGGCCCTGCGTCACGTGGGCAAACACCCAGATGTGCGATGGGCTGACCACGTCAAACTGGTGGCTGATGGGAGACGAGTTCCATTCTGCCAGCGTCTGCAGGTCGATACCGCTGGGACAATATAGCAGGTTGGTCTGCAGGGGAGAGGGGAGGATGAGGGTCAGGGTGTATGTACCATGTTGTGCTGCTGCCATGTTGTTGTCATGTGTTGCTGCCATGCGTTGTCCTAGGTCTCTCTTTACGTAGTCTCTTATCGTGATGTGTGTTTTGTCCTACATTATTATTTTGAATCCCAGCCCCCGTAGGTGGCCTTTTGCCTCTTGGTAGGCAGTCATTGTAAATAAGAATTTGTTCTTAATTGACTTGCCTAGTTAAATCAAAATCATGTGTGTGTGTTACACAACAGCTTTGCAATTCGTACCTGGTCAGCTCCTGTGAGATGGATGAAGCTCTCCAGCACAGACGCACTTAGCCTGTCCATCACATCTATGGCCAACTCCTCATCTCCCTGAAAAAGACAGGCAGAAACAGTGAATGTAAGTCTCTTGCATCTTAACTGAGGTTACTTTCTCATTATTTGAGTCACTTTCACAACCCCATCTCAGTCTGAGTTGGGAGTTACCTTGGCGATGCCCAGAGCAGTGTGCAGGGCTCGGACCTCTTTGAGGATATTAACAGCCAGCCTGCGCGTGGCGGGACGGCAGCTGCACAGAACCACCAGTGCCAGGCCCTCCGCCACGTGCAGCACCCCCCACAGAGGAGAGCGCTCCAGGGGCAGAGACGGCCCGCTTCCAGGGCCCTGCTGGAGCACACACAGACAGGGTTACTTTATCACACAAACCCAATTCAAAATACACAATATAAACGGGGTGGTTCGAGCCCTGAATGCTGATTGGCTAACAGCCATGATATATCAGACTGTAAACCACTGGTATGACAAAACATTATTTTTACTGCTCTAATTACATTGGTAACCAGTTTATAATAGCAATAAGGCACCTTGGGGGTTTGTGATATGTGGCCATGGCTAAGGAATGTCCACGTTGCGTTGTGCCTAAGAACAGCCCTTAGCCGTGATATATTGGCGATATACCACACCCTCTCTGGCATTATTGCTTAAATAATCCTACTACTACAGTACAGAGCAAGAAGTTTGAGCCTCTGTCCTTGTACGGCGTTACGCACATGTAAAACACACAGCGTTGACCACAACCGGACAAAATGAGAGCTATCCACTCTCCACCCACCTGTGCCTCGTGGGTCTTGTTGCTGGTCTGGACGGCCTGCCTCCACTGGCTGATGAGCTGCAGCAGCATCTTGACGGCGTTGTCCAGCAGCGTGGGGTGGACATCGGTGACCTCGCGCACCACGAAGTAGACGAAGCCAGAGAGCACGTCCTCCCTCCACTCTGGGAAGTCCAGCATCAGGGCCTGCAGGGTGGTGAATGCCAGGCCGCGCAGCTCCTCGTCCATGTGGATGGTCAGCCTGGAGAGAGGACAGGACGCATGGGTCAGACAGAGGTCAAAATGGGATCACAAACAGAGCTTTTGAAGGCACAGCTTTGGCAAAATAAAAAGCCCCATTGCTCTGTTGATCAATTAGTCCCAGACAGAGGTGGCGCATGCGAAGGAGTGGGGTCCTTTACTTAGCCAGCAGCTCGATCAGGTCCTGTCTGCTCATGCCGTCCGGGATCAGCCTGGGGATGGCCGCCACACACGTACGGAACAGATCGATCTTTGGCTTCCTCTCCCCCCTGCAACATAACACACACACACACACGTAAAGGACACACACATAGTAAAAAACACACGTTATGGGCCACATATGTTTTAAGTCAGAGAGGCCCTTACGTAATCATGTCCTCAGGCTCCTTATTGGACATCTGGACGTTGGTCATGCTCATGGAGCGCCCCACCTCCTTGTCCAGGTGACGCAGGATGTTGTCCAGGGCCTTTCTCACTGCTGGGTAGTACAGCGACATGCCTACAAACACACAGTCATTACACTGTACACAAACTTAACCTTAAAATGACCCACTCCCATAAGAATTTATTTGAGAAATGTATTCGGCAGGGACAGTGTACAATGATCAAGGGTTTGGTCCATATGACTTTGGTCCATAGTCCCTGAGTCATAGCCGAGTCATACTGTCCTGTAGTGACCAGGGTGGAGCTCAGAGATGTTGACCTACCGATGACCTTGGCCTCCTCGTCAGTGAGGGTGGTGGCAAGGAAGATCTTTTTGACCCGCAGAGTGTTTCCTGAGGGCATGATGACCCCTGTGGTGGGCATGGGCGGCTCCCCGTCCTTCTGCTGCAGACTGTCAGCTATCACCAGGAAGGCCCTCAGGCCAATATTCATCCTCTGAGAGAGAGGGAGAAAGGAACAGTCAGAGATTGAAGAGTATAATCACAGCGAGTATGATTGGAAAATGACTGTCGTCTCTCGGCCATCGCTTACCTCTGGATTGATGGTGAAGGTCTTGTGAGATTTCCCCACACACAGGAGGTCATAAATTATCTCCTTCATAGCAAAGTCAAGCCTTTCCTGTGAAATGAGCCACAAAAGACCAATAATCACTAATCACAGATAACATTCAAGCCATTAGCAGAATTATACAGGAAGAACTGCTCCAGCATGACCTCATAAGACAAACCTGAGCTATGAACTGGATGATCTTGACAAAGATGTTGAGGGGCGTGTCCCTCGGCACCACACTACGGGAACCTTTGGGGAAAAGTGCTGAAACGATGCTGAGCAGCCGGCTGCAGGGAAACAGGACAGCATTAAAGGGATTATTCAACTGGAGATGTTCACCAAGGAGACTGTAGACTAGACCAGTTCTGAGTGTAGATGGGATTCTAGTTCTGCTTCTGTAGAAGGAGTGGGCATTTATTTGTTGTAATATGGTGATTTAGGTGCTGGTCTGGGTGACTTTCATTTGACAGTGTCTGTTCACACAGAGATAGCGTGGTCATGGGCCAACAGGGTGAGTGTGTGGGCCCTGACCCGTCTCTCTGGGCCGGGCTGGTACTGACCTCTGCGTGACGGTGTTGCTCTCACACTTGATCCTGATGATGTAGACCCACAGCAGTCTGTAGAGGGACTCCAGCGCCACACGGGACATTTTGGGGTCTTTGTTCTATAAAAAAAAAAGGGACAGAGAGGGAACATTTAGAACAACTGCCTCCTCCGGGAAGTCCGGTGTGGAGCACAAACCATCCCTTTGACCTACTGTACTGAATGAGACAATTTATACAGCGTGTTTCATGTCTCATTTAGAGTAAAATGTTTCGAGATGCCCCAGTGATGGATATGACTCGCGGCAAGTCGTATCTGTGATTGGATAACGAGGTCCGCCTTCAGATCTAACGGCCTGTCCGATTCATACATCCGTCACACACCAATTACATTTAGGAATCCTCTCATATAAAAACGACCGATGTACGAGATTCTTGAAAAGATTTCAGCTTGTCGTAAAAGAAGCCTGTGCCAGAGTGAGCCCGTCTATATATAGATGTAGTACAGCGTGTTATGCTAGCGGTAGTTTCTGATGTTCTGAACCCCGGGGAATGTTTGTACAGCTGAGCGTTCACAAAAACAAAAATAAAAAACGGTGAGTAAAAACACAAGTACACAGTGCTGTCGAATCAAACCCAGGCACGCAACATACCCTCCTCCAACATCAACACAGTGGACAATCATACAAAGGATTCTTTCAAGGGTACTAAAATGACCTTTCCAACCCTTCAGTGGGCCATGGAGCTGCAAGGGTGCTTCACACAGCCGCACGGCAACGCCACAGAGATAATAGAATTGGGTGTAATGAGAGACAGCCTCTCACAAACGCTAATAGAACAAACAAAATGATGCAGGACCCTACGAGTCTCCAAACCGAGACTACAAAATCCATCTGGTTAGTCCTCAGATCTACCAACTACCCCTTCCAGGTAGCTGGCTTCGTAACACCCCTCAAAGAGTAAGGTAGGTCTCTGAGAATGGGTTAGCGACACATTGGTATGATGCAGTCCGCTCGATTGACGTCACCAGGATGATGCTCTAACCACTACTATACATAGAAAACAGCAAAGCCATAAACCACTGATGAAGTCAAAGCCATCATTGCGTTTCAAACAATTTGCGATAAAGAGCCAAGTGTCCAACCACTATTTTCTGTGTAATCTTTTCTCTCAGTAAGTTCCACTTTAAGAGGACTTTCAGTGTCCAGCGCATTGTTGCCCCCGGCTAAGGAGGTGCATCCCCTCTGTCCTCCAGGGGGTCAGGACAGGGTCAGGTGACCTGTCGGAGGTGGGTGGGGGGGGGGGGGGGGGGGGGGGGGGGTGTGGTCATGCCACCAGACAAACTCACCTGCAGTGTCTCAATCTGCTTTCGGATGCTGTTGTTAGATGGTATCTGGAGCGAGTGAAAATGTGAGCCAAAACGACAGGAGACATGGCGTGTGAGGATGAGGGGGAGGGAGACATGCAGGTTAGAAAGAGAACAGAGCAAAATATAATAGAAACACAAAAATGAGAAGTTTGACTAAAAACCCCCACTACCAACTAACTGCCTCCTATCGACTTGAGTCAGTCTCATATTAGACACAGAAGTGAGATGCAAAGTATGAAATGCAAAAGCAGTAATATGTCAAAACACAAATATCCATCAATATTGTCGTATAGAAAGAGTGCAAAGATACACTAGACAATATTATATTGTTTTTTTACATTTTGACATGTAGCATGATCTTATATTCCATACTTTGTGAAAGTGAAGAGATGAAAGATGTGCAATAGATGGCAAATCAAATTGACAGGGAAGAGAACACACACACAAAGCAGGGCTGAAGAAGGTGTGGACAGATGGCGTGAGGAGAGGGACAGTGAACGGACACCGACAAAATCGGATTGATTCTTGCTCTCCAAAACAAGGTAAGGCACTAAACTGAATCAAATCGGAATCAGCATTTGATCTGGAGTGATGTGAGAACAAGGACAGGGTTCAAATGGCCCAGTGGACAATAGGAGCTAAATAATCACTCATTCCCAAACAAATCTCCGCCAGAGACTCAAGGTTCCACCACAAAAAGAAGGGAGATGAGTCCATTTGGTGCTGATGTAATCTAAAATCACCAGGTTCAGTAAAACTACGTAATCAAAGAGAATCTAATCTTTCACAGGATATCAAAAGCAACTGAATCACCACCTGACTGTGATTATAGAGAGTCAGTTCAACAACAGAGTCATCAGGAGCAAAGGGAATTAAAGCACATGTCCACCATGAAATCAGAGGGAATGAATCGCCACAAGGGAATCTATTCAGAGTTGAGAAGCGAGGAGACAGTCACACAACACAGTCAAATCTGGGCTGGATTGGCTTGAGGTACGGTACAGGAGAGGAGCACAATTGATTGGCGTGATTGGTTTGGAAGGGGTTGTCGGACAGGGTAGGAGGAAGATATGATTATTAAGGCACACCCTTCAACCCCAAAACACCTCAGATCCATTTCTGATGTGTGGGGGATGGCTAACATCTCACTATGACAATTAACAACTTACCTGGGCTAAAGAACATTCTGCTAGAGCAACACGGTTTCAGTCATGGTAACAGTAACACATGACAGAACTCGGTACGCAACAAACATTTCAGGTTCATAGCACATAATACAGCTAAAGGGAGATAAATCTATTTTCATTATACAGTCTTTCAAAAATAACACTCAATGACATGTCCCAGTGAACTTCAAACATTAGGGAAGCCGCAGTCTTTAAAGATAAAACAGAAAGCGTCCTATTCAAATGTGAAATTGGCATGGACGTTTGCATTTCTTTTCAGAGTCCTTTATAGGCCAGTAACTCTGTCAGGTACATGCTTGAGCTGATTGTGTCGTTTACCTTCAGGTGCGAGAGGCAGTTTGTGAGGAAGATGTGCCAGTTATTGAGGAAGAACTGCTTCTGACTGACACACAGCAGGCACGTCACCAGAGGATACAGAGCCTAAAAGAGAGGGAGGGAATGGGGGAAAAGAGAGGGGGGGGGGGGGGAAATGGGGGAAAAGAGAGGGGGGAAATGGGGGAAAGTGATGGGGGAAATGCGGGAAAGTGAGGGGGGAAATGGGGAAAGTGAGGGGGGAAATGGGGAAAGTGAGGGGGGAAATGGGGAAAGTGAGGTGGGAAATGGGGAAAGTGAGGTGGGAAATGGGGAAAGTGAGGTGGGAAATGGGGAAAGTGAGGGAGACGAAAGTTAACAAGTTGACGTAATAAAAAAAGAGAGAGGGAAAAGAGACGGGAGAGAGGAGTGGGAGGGAAGAGTTGACGTTACCAAAGAGTGCTTCTTCCTGGAGCTAAGGTCAAAGGTTGTCTGGTAGAGCATCTCCACAAAGTTCTTGAGGCATGGCACGTTGACTTCATTCTTCACCGCCTGCAGGGAGGGAGGAAGGGGTCACCACAGCTCATTCAATTAATACGTGCGACCAAAATGATAACCTATTCCCTTTATAGTCGCCACTACGGCCCATTTATTGCCTTACCTCCCTTATCCTACCTCATTTGCACACACTGTGTATAGACTTTTTCTATTGTATTATTGACTGAATGTTTGTTTATTCCATGTGTAACTCTGTGCTGTTGTTTGTGTTGCCCTGCTTTGCTTTATTTGGCCAGGTCGCAGTTGCAAATGAGAACTTGTCCTCAACTGGCCTACCTGGTTAAATAAAAGGTGAAAAAAAATAATAATTCTGTACTACTTTTCACCAGGGCCCACACTTAGGGAATAGTGTGCAATTTCAGATGCAGCCAATGACATTACAGCCAATCTAATGTGCTTTCTATGGTAACTAACACAGTGGAATCTATCTGTGGAATGTGGGGTTTTCCCATGTTTTGTATTATGTTGTCTGGTTGGTACTCACAGCAGCAACAGGGATGAGGATCTCAACAAAGAGGCCAGCCAATGCATGCTTTATGTCCTTATCCTTCACCTCCAGGAAATACTGGGCACACTCCTGAGGAACACACCGAGCCATACCAACATGGATGAGGACAAACAGTGTGACAGATCAACAAACCCATTAGACACATAAAACCAAGACAGTGCAACGGATTCTCGCATATGGGCAGAATCAAAATGTATTTATAAAGCCCTTCTTACATCAGCTGATGAAAGCCAGCCTAGAACCCCCAAATCTCTGCATATTACCCAACATATTCCATTAACACGCTGGAAAAATCAGGGCTCGTTTCGAGGGGAGCATATTGAGCAAGATTTTTGCTGCCGTATTGAGCTTAACGACAAGGCATTGCTCCGTTCAGTGCTCTTGGCTGGGCCTACAACGCACACACTCCTCTTGGCACAATGATCTGCTATCTGATCGTTACTCTGGCTTTATGAGGCTCTGCTACCGAGAGCTGCTGAGTCCCAACAAAAGGGCTGCAGTAAAACCTCTAATGGGTGTACAGTGGTTCCGCTGAGAGCCATCAGTCGAGCATACGGAGCCACTCGGACACAATCAGACATACAGTACCGTACAGTCTGGGCATCCAGTAGATTAGATCAACGCCTGTTGCTTGGACACATCAGGGTAGAATTCACCAAAAACTGAAGTTTTGAAACAGGGAAGGAATGCCTGAACTTGAACCAATGAGGAACGCTTCTTTTCTTGGTACGGTTTGCTACGGTGTGCTCTAAATGAACCTGACCCAGGATAACTGACCTGCATGAACTGGAAGGAGGCCTCGAAGTCCTCCACGGGGTACATCTTGACCCTGAAGAACTTCATGCCCATGATGAGGCTGATGATGCTCTGGACCACGTAGGGGCTCTGCTCCTTCTGCCTCAGCTCCTTCAGCTCCGTGATGAACTTCTTACGCACCGCCTGGAACCTGGAGCGACCAACGCACATTACACCGATTTAGCGTCTGACTCAGCCTCTGATTCAACGGACTGAGTCTTTCATAAGGAGTTGGCGCATTTTTAACATATAGTTTAGAAGTGGCATGTGAATAAAACAGGAGTGACCTGTTCAGTTATTTCGACGGTGTTGAGAGGACTTGAACATGGAAAAACACCAAGGAGAAAACGCTTACTTTGACTGTGTGAGAACGCCGATGACCTCCGCATACAGGTCTGCTATGATGTGCACATTGCCAGTGTTGGGGCCGGAGTACCTGTCAATCAGAAGACATCGTTGACCCACCCACACAAAAAGAAGTAGCTCTCGTAATATTTTAACATGGGTGTACGAAGACACTGACCCATAAACAGACCAGTGAGAAGCAGCTGAACAAACATAACTATTAAAGGAAATATCATCCCAAACAGTCATCTCTGTAAAAACCAGAGGCATGTGGCTGTATAATGTAGGGTTGAAACAGTTGAGTGACGGTTTACTCAACTTGTCTAACAAGTGGCGATTGTGTTTTCTGTAAGTGACAATGATGTGGACAGGCCATAAAGTCACACACATGGGTTATAAAAACAGTCTATCCAAACAGTAATGAGTAATGAGTCACTGCCCTGCAGAGCCAAAACCACTCAGGAATATTATCTGTGTTGGACTTAGAGTACTGTACTGTATATAGCCCTCAACTCAACTGTGGACATCGAAGCCAGTTCCATTGCGTTTTTTCATTGTTCCCCTCAAAGCAGGGACTGATTTAGACCTGGGAAACAGGTGTGTGCAATTAATTATCAGGTAGAACAGAAAACCAGCAGGCTCCGGCCCTCGCAGGATCAGAGTGAACACCGCTGGTATATATATATATATGACAGACCTAGGCAGAAAAAAGCTGTAACTTATTTATTTGAAAATACCAACTTTTCAAATACTCAAGGTAGTCGAATTTAGTCTATATAGTTACAACTAAAAGGCAAAAATGATTTGATATTCAAATACAGGTCTCCGAAAAACAAATAACATTTGAAACTATTTTGAATACCTCTCAGAAAACCAAAGCAACATTTGAAAATATTTGAATATATGCAATTCAATTGAAAACCAACAAAATATTTGATGAAGAACCAATATCTACAAGTTAGTGGAAATGAGTTGGGTTTTTTACGGGGAAAAAAAGGATCATAAGCACATGGTTTTAAGGGCTCTTAGATATACATCTTAATATAGCCTATTTAGCCTAGAACTAAACACGAGGGACATTCAAATCACCTCAACATTAGAGTAGACCAATTTTGCAGCTTCAAAATGACTGACAAATGTATTTTCATAATGGCTGAGACAGGTAATACAGTAATACTTGACATTAAGTTCTTTGTAACTTTGTGATTATTACCATAGCAAAGTTGTTACATAATAATGGAGTTATTCCATGGAATGGGGAACAGTCACCTGGTAGCATGCCAGGGCACATTCTCAGAGAATCCCCACGTTTTAAGATGACAACCATCATGCCTGTTCCCAAGAACTCCACGGCTTCATGCCACAATGTCCCCATCCACGGAGCTGTAGTGAAGTCAGTCAAGAACATCAATTTCCTCAGTGTCCAAATCAGTAGGAACTTAATATGGTCATACACTCGCACAGTGAAGGTGCGACAGCGCCTTCTCCCTCAGGAGGTTGAAAAGGTTTGGCATGGGCCCACAAATCCTCAAAATGGGGCAGAGCTCCCTGCCATCCAGGACCTCTACATCAGGGGTTTTGAAAGGATGCCCAGAAAACCGTTCAAGACTCCAACTACTCAAGCCATAGACTGTTCTCTCTGCTTCTGCACAGCAAGCGCCATCGGTGCATCAAGTCTGACACCAACAGGCTCCTGAACAGCTTCAATCCCATAGCCATAAGACTGCTTAATATCTAACAGAAAGTCTATGTAGCCAATCGGAGTTGACCTTCGTATTTTATTCTTATTTTTTGCACCGTCTCGATGCACACTCACAGGGTCTTACATACTACGCACACCGATACTCCTCACATACAAAATGCCCACTCCACAATTTGCGCAGACACACACGTATGCACATACTTCTACACTGACTCCACACACACACACACACACACACACACACTATAAGCTGCTGCTACTCTGTTTATCATACATCCTGATGCCTAGTCACCTTGCATATCACTGTACTTGTGCATGTGACATTAAAATGTGAAACTTCCTTGTGTACAGTAGTTACAAAAACTTTAATTGCCGCGCAATTAAAATGCTACTACGAAAGTATTATATAACACGCTCATAAAAATGTTGCGCCAAAAGTAATTACAGTTTTATTACACAGGCACAAGAACAGTTTCATGTTAAACGTTTAGGAGAATGCTCACAGTAATAAAATATATTTCTATTGAGTGTCGGAAGGAACCTAAATATCCCAAAACGGCCTTGTTGAATCAACTACAGCAGAGTTCGGTGGGAAATCATGTTACTCTGTATTCCGAGTAAACTATCCCTTTAAAGATGGTATTGTGTGTGTGCTTGAAACAACACTTACCCTCGGCTCGACAAAGAGGTTCAACTTGCTGTTTGCAAATGGCTTTGAATTACTCTACAGTATTTTCAGGTATCATCAAATGAATTGCAGCTTTTAACCTTTTCAGTGGCATGTTGAAAGAGCCATACAATAGTTGAGCGTCACAACTTATTTATTCTTCCCTCCACAAAATATAGTTGGCTTGACCTGATAATGTAAACCTGGGGCAATGGACATTCGGGAGAATGGAGATCTCCTGAATTGTCTGAGAAATGTATTCTGTAGATCAAAGTATCAAATATGTGTAGATCAAAGTCCGGTATACTGGAATAGTACAGGAGATTGTGTTTGCACAAATCATTCCATTTCTATCCTCAACATACAGTTCCAGATACAGCCCTGCCATTAGCTGAAGGCAGCCAATCCAATAGTTTCTAAAAAATAAAAAAAATGTTTTTTTAAACCAACCACTTCCTGAGATCAGTATTCAAATATTTAAAAGTACTTGCTTTCTCAGATCTGTATTCAAATAGCTGTAGTCACTTCCTAAGTAACTATTTGTTCCCCTGAATTGATCACAAAGGATAGTTATAACTAGAGTCGTCCCAGGTCTGGTGTGTGCGTGTGTGTGTGTGTCGTTTACACTTACCCCTCTTTGTGTTTAAAGTGCTTGAATGCCAGGTTCAGAACTTCATGTACTAAAGCGTCTGGCACGGGATGAAGAGGAATCTGTGACGCAAACATTAAATCACCAGTCATAATAGGCACATTGATACTTCATGCTGTCTCCCTCTCTCTTTGCTAACATTCATTCTCCTCCCTGTTGTAGCCAAGGACAACCAAGCTCTATGCTCAGTCGGGGCTGGTTGATGGTCTAAGCGTGTGGTTTGGATTAGTCTGCTGTCGGTCTAGATGGTGTAGTTTAGGATGACAGCTCGATATGCTTTGGCCACACTAAGGGAGAGGACTCATTTATTTTTATACCCCCTTTTTTTCTCCCCAATTTTGTGATCTACAATAGCGATCTTGTCTCATCACTGCAACTCCCCAACGGGCTAAGGAGAGGCGAAGGTCGAGTCATGTGTCCTTCAAAACATGACACGCCAAATCACGATTCCTAACACCCGCCCGCTTAACCCAGAAACCAGAGCACCAAAGTGTCAGAGGATTAACCGCTCAAGGGACAACTGAAGTCAGCTTGCAGGTGCCCGGCACAAGGAGTCGTTAGAGCGCGATGAGCCAAGTAAAGCCCCCACAGCCAAACCCTCCACTAACCCGGACGACGCAGGACAAACCCTCCCCTAACCCGGACGACGCTGGGCCAAACCCTCCCCTAACCCGGACGACGCAGGCCAAACCCTCCCCTAACCCGGACGACGCAGGCCAAACCCTCCCCTAACCCGGACGACGCAGGCCAAACCCTCCCCTAACCCGGACGACGCAGGACAAATCCTCCCCTAACCCGGACGACGCAGGCCAAACCCTCCCCTAACCCGGACGACGCAGGACAAATCCTCCCCTAACCCGGACGACACAGGCCAATTTTGCACCGCCCAATGGGAATTCCCGCTCACGGCCGGTTGTGACAGAGCCTGGGATCGAACCCAGGTCTAATGACGCATCAAGCGCTGCGATGCAGTGCCTTAGACCGCTGCGCCACTCGGGACGCTGGGAGAGGACTAACAGCACAGACAAACAAACAGAAGTAAAGTTAAACAGGACTTACCTGTTTTAAAACTTCTACTGAAACTAAACAGAAAATGAAATCTATGGCTAAATCCCTCCGCTCCAATAAGTAGTCTTTATCCCGATGCTGTTCATCCCTATGGGGAGGGAGGGTAATAAATCGAGGGGGAGAGAGAGAGAGGGAGAGGGTTATGACAGACTGAATAACACTAAACACGCTTACCAGAAACAGGTTGATTGTTCAGGAGCAGGAAGTGAGGGGAGGACAGGAGAGAGGGATGAGCAGATAACAGGAGTATCGTACCCTTTGGACTTGGTGCTGGAGCGAGGCCTGTACTCATACGACTCATCCTCGGTGCCACTCTGCCGCCGGTACCAGTCAAACAGTGTGCGCAGCAGGGAGGGCAAACAGTGTTCCGCTATGGAGCTCATAGAGCTTATTAACTGTGAGAAGAGCACGCAGACGCTTCACAATAGAGTCAACACACGTTATTATAGCTTACCAGAGGATGAGAATGTACAACAAAAAAAGTAAAATACATAAATACAAACATCTTCACGGGAACAGACAGCTTCATCGCCAATATTACACACATCATTACACACAGACAGAGGCGCTATATTTTATGTAGACAGCCCATTCTACCACCACAGAGAAAAGGCTCCACTGTAAGTTGAGGTGAGGAGAAAGGAGGATGCAGGGAAAGGGATCTAGAAAGAGAGAAGTGGAGAGGGATTGCGGGGAGATGACGTAATTACTGGGTGACATACAGTAGAGAACAGGATGTATCGACTGGGATTGTGAGTGCGTTGTTCGCTGACGTGTCGAGCACAGTGAGGTCCTATCCTATTGAGCGGCTAGCTGGCGCTGCAGCCGCCACAGCACAGGGCTCTGCAGTGGCCCTACAGCGAGTACGTCAGGGCCGACCAACAAACAGGCTCTGGCTGAAATACCTCCTCAGCACTTTGATCATCAGATCAAATATGTTAAACGAACAGAGGGTGAATTGCAACCTCATACCATGGATCTTTTATCAACATCATGGTAGACAAAATGGTAGGGGTATAGAGCCATAATGCTCGCAATAAATGTACGTGGTTTACGGTACATTATCCTCAGTTGTTCTTCTATAACATGCACCAGAGCAGTCATAGTCCTATGTATGTCAAGTGTGTAGTGTTCACAGTCAGGCAATATGCAGCTGGGCCGCGTAATCGTACCTTTCCGCACAATGAATGGCGCGTGCCTGAATTAAGTGCATGTTGTGAGGGGCAGTGTGCTGAGGGTGCTGGATGATGGATGCTGGGAGGGAGAGTTATGCAACTGCTCTCTGAGCCCTCCAGGCGCCAGGCGGACACACTCCAGCGCCCGACACTGATTTACTGCGGAGGATGACACAGCGATTCTGTGCCCACTCTCCTCCCCCTCCCTGTATGCCCCCCCTCCCTCACCCAGTCACAATGGAGGCAGCTGGATCTATAGCGCCATATCCTCATTGACTTTGTGTTGTGCTGAACAAAGCACTCCGCAGCAGCTCCATTGTTCAGAGTTCTGCAGGAACCAGTTGGAGATGAGGGATGCATGGGGCACTGAGTGGGGATTGATTGGGTGGAGCTGGAGAATTCAACTACTGTATGGATGGGAGGGTGGGGGAGGGATAGACTATGTAATAATGCATACGCACACACACACACACACACACACACACACACACACTAGAACTCACCTGATCAAATTGCGCATCTTCCCCTCTTTGGAGGGATCGCGACAACAGTTTCTCCTGAGGGAGAGAAAGACAGAAACAGGGCTGTCAGTCAAGTTCGCAAAGGACAAATATGGATTCCTAACATAATAGGACCCCTATGTCACTGATACCAGCAGACCCCTGGATGTGGGGCCAGGTGAAACAGGAGATGAGACAATGCGCGCTGACACGGTCGCCATGTGTACGGTGTTTCCTCTGACACATTGGTGCGGCTGGCTTCCGGGTTAAGTGGGCATTGTGTCAAGAAGCAGCGCGGCTTGGCTGGGTCGTGTTTCGGAGGACGCGCGGCTCTCGACCGTCGCCTCTCCCGAGTCCGTACGGGAGTTGCAACAATGGGACAATTGGAACCAATGAAATTGGGGAGAGAAAAAATAAATACACAGTCTGTGTGTATATAATGTTTATTTTTGTGTCTCACGTGTCAGATTGAAGTGCCCGGTAGGCAGGACACGGCCCTGGGCCGTACTTTGCGCCCCTCTGCGCCCCCCCCCGATATAGAGTATAGCAATTGACAGTGAACAAGCTCTGCCATCAGCCTGGGGTCATTACCAGCCTAGCAGCCCCTGAGTAGACAGTCACGAGTCTATTTACCAGCTGACCACTGGACAAACACACCAGCCAGGGACCAGGGAGAGAGAATGAAGGGGTGAGAGAGAAAGAAGGGGTGAGAGAGAGGGGATGGCAGCAGAATGAGGGAAGCACTCGGGTAAATGAATAGAGAGATGAAAAGAGCTAAATGGGGAGAACAGTCGAGTGTCCAACACACACACACCTCCCAGCCCCTAGCTAAGGCATGGGATTACACCTCCCACGGAGTCTCGATATCCGGGTAGAAAAAGCTCTAGATTCCTAGAAAAATGTTATTGCTCCAATTCTGGGAAAGCACATTGGAATGTGCTTCATTTCTCACACTCTAGACGTTCACACACACAGAGGAAGAAATCACACACATTAACCCCTCCAAGTTTAAGGATGTGTCTGTTTACAGACTGAACATTAAGCAGTCACTAGAAAAATGACATTTAACCTCTTTGGCCCTTAGCCAAGGACTGCTCTGTAGCAGAAACTAAGGACACGGCCTGATTAACGGCTAGTGAGAATAGCCTTAAACGTTTTGCTTAATTTCAAATAAACAGTTAGTTCCCCTATTTGTAGTGGCTAGCCTATGTAGATCTGAAAGGTAAAAGCACATTGCAATATCGGTCAGAATATTGCTTCAATGGGCCTCCCGAGTGGCGCAGCGGTCTAAAGGGTTCGAACCCAGGCTGTCTCACAGCCTGCTGTGACCGGGAGACCCATGAGGCGGCGCACAATTGGCCCAGCGTCATCTGGGTTAGGGGAGGGTTTGGCCTGCCGGGATTTCCTTGTCCCATCTCGCTCTAGCGACTCGTGGCGGGCTGGGCACCTGCAAGCTGACTTCAGTCGCTAGCTGGACGATGTTTCCTCTGACACATTGGTGCGGCTGGCTTCCAGGTTAAGCGAGCGGTGTCAAGAAGCAGTGCAGCTTGGCAAGGTCGTGTTTCGGAGGACGTATGGCTCTTGACCGTCGCCTCTGCCGAGTCCGTAAGGGAGTTGCAGCGATGGGACAAGACTAACTAAAATTGGATATCACGAAATTGGGGACAAAAGGGGTAAAATAAATTAATACATTTTTTTATTTTTTATTGCTTCACCTATCCAATTCTTTCAGACAAGTGCCTAGGATTCAGGGCTAGGGGTTGATTAGAAATGTGGCCTTACTTCCTCGCTCTCAGATCACAGCAACTCACCAGCGGTTCAGCCATCACCACCTCAATCTTCTTCTCAGCCAGCACAGCAAACTCAGCCAACAGGCTCTTGATGACAAACTCCCCGGGCTTGAGCTCGGGGTCGATGGTGATGCTCGACATGGCGGCGGCGTTTCGCTTCTCCCACGACAGGGGGGCCACGGAGGGGGCGCGGCGTCTACTCACACTGCTGACTGGGGCCGAGGCTGCAGGGAGAGAGAGAGAGGGGACAGGTCAGAGACAGGCAGAGCAGGCAGTGATTCTGAACACCATCACATGACTGGAGGTCAGGAGTCAGCTATAATCCAAACAGAGAGAGAGAGCAGTGGAGAGATGAAAGAGAGAAGGAACCTCAATAATCAACCTAAACACACAGAGGAGCTATGCTAGTATGCCAGTGGGTGCTCAGTGGAAGACAACAAAAAAAATCTACACATTTGATTAGCCTGTAACCTATTGGTTGCTTGATTTCACTAGAAAAGTTTACCATCACCCAACTAACTGCAGGCTATGAGGGCAGCACACATTCAATGTTGGGTAAAAGGGATGTAGCATTGGTCTCTGGCCTCACTGGACTACACCAAATCAAACCCAAATGAGTTGACCAACAATATACACGGAGTGTACAAAACATTAATAAGGCCTTCCTAATATTGAGTTGCGCCCCCTTTGCACTCCGAACAGCCTCAATTTGTCAGGACATGGACTCTATAATGTTTTGAAAGCCTTCCACAGGGATGCTGGCCCATGTTGACTCCAATGCTTCCCACAGTTGTGTCAAGTTAGCTGGATGTTCTTTGGGTGGTGGACCATTTTTGATACACACAGGAAACTGTTGGAGGTGAAACACATCAGCGTTGCAGTTCTTGACACAAACCAGAGCGCCTGGCACCTGCTACCATACCCTGTTCAGGGGCACTTAAATATTGTGTCTTGCCCACTCACCCTCTGAATGGCAGACATACACAATCCATGTCTCAATTGTCTCAAGGCTTAAAAATCCTTCTTTAACCTGTCTCCTTCCCTTCATCTACACTGATTGAAGTGGATTTAACAAGTGACATCAACAAGAGATCATAGCTTTCACCTGGTCAGGTCTCTTGTTAGCGCATGAGAAGTTAAAACATATGCAGATTCACCCTCCCTGCCCCATTGCACAAACACAGTTATGTAAATAGGAATATCAAAGAACCCAGCAGATTAGAGTGAAAAACTTCACACAAACTGTGCACAGAAGCGTTCAATATTTAGACAAGCTTCCTGTAACACGTTCCCAGAGGGGTCAGGATGGAAACTAAACTCAGAGAGGAGTGTGTGTGAATGTGCGCCCTTATATGAGGGCTGGTTGGTACCCGGGTTTCCGTTAATCAACAAAGTGAAAGGCCGATAAACCTGCCGGACAAAAATGACATGGAACCACAAAAAAAAAATCCCATTGCAAAATAATGCTTTTTATTCATTCATGGAAATACCAGTTGAATACATTTGACAGTCATACTTATCGGTCTATAGGTAAAATGTGCATCATTTAGTGGAATACATTTTTATTGCCTGTGCATTTTTGTTAGTTGTTGGATAAGATACACAATGACTATCAGACACACACAGCATCCAGCTGGATTTCTCCTGCAGCTCCTCAGCTGGTTGCCACTGGAGGAAAAACATGTATCTGCTTTTATAAACCCTGTCATTGCGCAACAATGCTAAATGCAATGTTAAAATGAGTTTTGTTTCTCAACTGGAATTTGAAGTGCGCCTCCCATTCACCATTCAATTGCAGGCAACAGGCTATCAAGCGAGTCACCGACCACTTCACAATGTGAGCTGGAGGCAGTATGCATTTAAGAAATACTTAATTGTTTGAAACCTAAAACGTTTTATTTCATATTATGAGGCATGTTGTACCTTGCTACAAAGTAGCCTATAGGCACAATCTGACCATAGAAATGTAGAGGCAATGATTTTATAATTCAAATTTGATTGATCACATAGATCTATTTAGCAGATGTCATTGCGGGTGTAGTGAAACGCTTGTATAAAGACTTCATAGGAGTGAGTTTCAAGTTAGGGAATGGTTTACAATTTATCCTACCGTTTCTACTGTTTTGCGTGCCAGTTATGATTTTCATATGCTCATTTATCATAACAATACGAATTAAAATGATTAAAAAGAGTCAACTAATGCGAGAATACCAAACCCTTTGCCATATTGATATGCCGTGATTCATTGGCGGCTAAAGAAATGAGCACATGGAACTCAGTCTATAGGCCAATGCAGCAGTAGGCCTATAATTGCCATTGCTCTTTCACACACTGAGGTTTGGTGATTATCTAGGGGGAGATTGTTGTAAAATAGTTTAATGTGAGGAACTACAGTTAATATATTAGAATTTGTAATGGATGTAAAACAACAACACTTTCCTGCGTTTCTATGCAGCAGGCCAGAGAAACCAGATGTTCTGATCGTCTTTTCTTTGACGTGCTCAATGTTAGCAATCAACAAATGGACAAATCTCTTAAATGATGGTTATGAAATAAACCAAAACTTGTTTCACAAGTGTAGCAGGTTGTGGACTACGCAAACAATGTTTCCACTCCAAGAATGAGAATGGTAAAAATGACGAATTAATACATGCATTAACAGAAATGTATGTAGCCAAATGACAGGGATTAACAGTACATTTAATACTGGTGTCATATGTAAATGGTGAATACAAATAAATGAATCAAAAGAGCAAAACATTCACACAATGAAACAATGAATGTGCAAGAATTGGCAGGAGACAGCTCAGCCAATCTAGAGAAACTTGTCCATATCGTCGCCACACACCCCTGCCCTTCTTGTCTCAACATTTTTAATTATACAAAAAGCCACATTATCTTCACACATATTTTAGATGCATTTCACTGACAGACGCAACTCAATAATCAGCTAGGCCTATTGCCAAGGGCGCTGCCCAAATAGGCATAGGCCTACGAGCCTGTGATTTGAAACAAACCAAATACTTCTTCTGGAAATTTTCCATGGGAAGTTAAGCCCTGGAATTTGGGAAATGTTGCTTAAATTCATCAAAAAAGTTAGCTTATAACAGTGAAACTTATTTTTGTGGGAAACACATGAGGCAGTTCTAGGTCTTGCGGCATATTTTGGTTCAACTATCCCCAATTCAAATGGAAGTGCAACCCTCAGCATGCACGGTGCACTCCTCCATCACATGTACAGCTGATTCTCAAGATCTTGCACCCTAATGAGATGCTATTAAGCCCACACTACTACACTGTCTGAGTCAAGGACTAAACACTTTCTGGTAAGTTTGATTACAATACTGGTTTGATTACTAACTACTAAATAGTAGCCTACAGCAAAGTGTGTTTAAATCATTTCTAACTTGTTAATTTCTGCTAGTTGGGGTTTACTAACATGTTGGTTTTAGCTTGCTTAAGCCTGTTAACTGAGGAGTGTTAATTAACCTGTTTCCATACATGTTTCATTTTAAAACATCTTACAAAATCAGTTGTTTAATCTAACTGCTTAACTATTTAGCTGTACATGGAATTGTATTCTGTTTTTGTTACACATTTTTTTCTACTCTTTACAGGAAAATGCCACGGGCACTATCTGATGTGTTGAGACATTTCACTGCCGCTAATGTAGGAAAAGCAGTGTACATTTACAAATACTGTGCCAAATCATATGTGAAGAATGCAACAAGGATGCAGAATCATCTGGCCAAGTTCACGAAGTTCCATCAGCACTCACAACAAGCAACCGTTGACAAAAGTCCCTCTACTTCTATTCGAGGTGAAAATGACAGCAACAACTAATGGTCCTCCTGGAATCAGAAGGTTTTTTTTTTTAAATCAATGGAGGAAAATAGTCGGAGAAATGCTGACGAATGTCTTGCTTGAGCTGGTTCACCTCTGTTGCTCACAGGCAATATGTATTGGAAGAGATTTCTGAATGTTCTTTGCCTAGCATACACCCCTCCAACCAGACATGCTTTATCTACTCATTTGCTGGATGCAGAGTTCAAGTGAAGGTCAAGCAAATCATAGAGAAAGCAGACTGTATTGCAATCATCATTGATGGGTGGTCGAATGTTCGTGGGAAAAGAATAATTAACTACATCATCTCCACCCCTCAACCAGTATTCTACAAGCGCACAAACACAACAGACACACCGGTCTCTACATTGCAAATGAGCTGAAGGTAGTCATCAATTACCTTGGACCACAGAAGGTATTTGCACTGGTGACAGACAATGCTGCGCACATGAAGGCTGCTTGGTCTAAAGTGGAGGAGTCTTACCCTCACATCACACTCATTGGCTGTGCTGCTCATGCGTTAAATCTGCTCCTCAAGGACATCATGGCACTGAAAACAATGGATGAGAGCCAAGGAAATGGTTAGGTATGTGAAGGGTCATCAAGTTATAGCAGCAATCTACCTCACCAAGCAAAGTGAGAAGAATTTGAGCACTGGGTGATGGATTTTGGGAGAGTGGTAAGCAGTCTGAAACTCCTGAAACCTATAGCAGGAGCCATTGCACGGATTGTGGGAGACAATGCCATCCTGTCTGCTGTTCAGACTCTGCTTGCAGATGTAAGAGAAGAAATGTGTAGTGCCCTGCCCACTTCACTGTTGCTCCAAGCAGAGGAAACTGCAGTAAAGAAATATATTCTATAAATATAGAAAATATATAAATTCTGCCTGAAGCCCATACACGCCGCAGCGTATATGTTGGACCCTAAGTATCCTGGCAAGAGTATCCTGTCTGGTGCAGAGATCAACAAGGCCTATGGTGTCATCACTACTGTGTCTCGCCACCTTGGCCTGGATGAGGGCAAGGTTCTTGGCAGTCTGGCGAAGTACACTTCCAAGCAAGGGCTTTGGGATGAAAATCCATTATGGCAGTCGTGCCAACATATCTCATCAGCCACCTGGTGGAAGGGACTGTGGATCTGAGGCTCTTTCCCCTTTTGCCATCATCATCCTCCTCCAAATCCCACCAACATCAGGCTCCTCAGAGCGCAACTGGTCCTTGTTTGGGAACACACACACACACAAAAGCACGCAACAGGCTGACCAATACAAGGTTTAAAAAAAAATTGGTGGCCATCCACGCAAATTTGAGGCTTTTTGAGCCTGACAATAAGCCATCCTCAACAAGTTTGGAAAGTGGCAGTGAAGATGAGAACTCAGAGTCTGATGTTCAAGAGGTGGAAATTGAGGAGGTCCAGGGAGAAGACATGGAAGCCTGAGAGGAAGACCACCAAAGCTTCAGTTTCTAGAATATCATTTTACAGATGCATGTTCAAAATGTTTTTGGGGAGATGCGATGGATCATTTAATATTCCATTTATTTTATTGTTCAGTGAAATCATCCCATGTGAAGAGTCAACTCATTTTAATTAATCTCAATTAGTAACTAAATGTGTTTTTATTTCTAGGATTTAATCATTTGCAACTATGCCTACTTATAAGGTAAAATGTTTATGTTTGTCTCCATATATGGTAAATACATCCAATGCAAAAAAACATCTACATTTAAATGGTATTAATATTAATTTGCATACATTTCTGTTAATTCCCATGGAAAGTTTCCACCTCTGAATATTCCTCAAAATGTGCAACCCTAGGCTAAGTCATGCTTTCTGGTGAGGTATTTTAATTATTTAATTTATTTCTGTATACACATGAGTCATTTTATAATTTTGGAAAATGTATTTCCATTTACTTCCCAATTGGATCCACCACTATGCAATTTCTCTCCTGTTCTATTGGTTTGCATATCAACATTCTTTCATTGCCCAGAAGCCAAAGGCACCATCATAGTCATGTTAGCAACCCATCCGCGTTGTTGCATCTTCAGATCTCAGTCACATATGGAACCGCTATCAGGGGAGTTGTTTAGAAATGTGCTTTCCCACAAAATAGCATTTTTGCACATGTTTGAAAATTATGTTTTATTGGCTGCTTCATTACACAAGTTGCATGTTCTGTTAAGATGCATTACCATAATATAAATGTGATCTGTGTCATTCTGAGCACTGTATGTGGACGCCCCTAATGGTTTATGTACCCAATGCATATACAGTGCCTTGCGAAAGTATTCGGCCCCCTTGAACTTTGCGACCTTTTGCCACATTTCAGGCTTCAAACATAAAGATATAAAACTGTATTTTTTGTGAAGAATCAACAACAAGTGGGGATGTTGTGTTCAGGGTGATGAGCTGTGTTGCTTTTACGCCAAACATAACATTTTGCATTGTTGCCAAAAAGTTCAATTTTGGTTTCATCTGACCAGAGCACCTTCTTCCACATGTTTGGTGTGTCTCCCAGGTGGCTTGTGGCAAACTTTAAACAACACTTTTTATGGATATCTTTAAGAAATGGCTTTCTTCTTGCCACTCTTCCATAAAGGCCAGATTTGTGCAATATACGACTGATTGTTGTCCTATGGACAGAGTCTCCCACCTCAGCTGTAGATCTCTGCAGTTCATCCAGAGTGATCATGGGCCTCTTGGCTGCATCTCTGATCAGTCTTCTCCTTGTATGAGCTGAAAGTTTAGAGGGACGGCCAGGTCTTGGTAGATTTGCAGTGGTCTGATACTCCTTCCATTTCAATATTATCGCTTGCACAGTGCTCCTTGGGATGTTTAAAGCTTGGGAAATCTCTTTGTATCCAAATCCGGCTTTAAACTTCTTCACAACAGTATCTCGGACCTGCCTGGTGTGTTCCTTGTTCTTCATGATGCTCTCTGCGCTTTTAACGGACCTCTGAGACTATCACAGTGCAGGTGCATTTATACAGAGACTTGATTACACACAGGTGGATTGTATTTATCATCATTAGTCATTTAGGTCAACATTGGATCATTCAGAGATCCTCACTGAACTTCTGGAGAGAGTTTGCTGCACTGAAAGTAAAGGGGCTGAATAATTTTGCACGCCCAATTTTTCAGTTTTTGATTTGTTAAAAGAGTTTGAAATATCCAATAAATGTCGTTCCACTTCATGATTGTGTCCCACTTGTTGTTGATTCTTCACAAAAAAATACAGTTTTATATCTTTATGTTTGAAGCCTGAAATGTGGCAAAAGGTCGCAAAGTTCAAGAGGGCCGAATACTTTCGCAAGGCACTGTAGGTTCAGGAAATTAAAATCGGAGTCATATTTTCCTAATGGAAACACTGGTTGGTACATGCACACATTTTAATACTAAATATAGCCAATAGCCATTGTGTGTGTGTGTGTGTGTGTGTGTGTGTGTGTGTGTGTGTGTGTGTGCGTGTGTGTCAGTTAAGCCTTCGTTTGATCTGTGTGCTGTTCCAGCCTGTTGGTTTCTCTAGAAACAGGTGAAAACACATGTCTGTACTTCTACAAGGGGAAGGAACCACATTATTCAAGCACAAAATCGTCTACTGTCTGCCAAACTATGCAGAACCACACACACACACACACATCCAGGACTACTTCTACCAAACACAGTCAACATTTAACACACAAGGTGGTTGCATACCCAAGCTGAAGGGAAAGAAAGCTTTTCTGACATTTATAGTAGAGTTCGACCGATTAATTGGAATGGCCGAATAATTAGGGCCGATATCCAGTTTTCATAACAAATCGGAAATCGTTATTTGTGGACACCGATTTGGCCGATTTTTAAATGTATTTTTTTACACCTTTATTTAATCTTTGTTTTACTAGGCAAGTCAGTTAAGAACACATTCTTATTTTCAATGACGGCCTAGGAACGGTGGGTTAACTGCCTTGTTCAGGGGCAGAACGACAGATTTTTACCTTGTCAGCTCGGGGATTCAATCTTGCAACCGTACAGTTAACTAGTCCAATGCTCTAACCACCTGATTACATTGCACTCGACGAGGAGCCTGCCTGTTACGCGAATGCAGTAAGCCAAGGTAAGTTGCTAGCTAGTATTAAACTTATCTTATAAAAAACAATCAATCACAATCACTTGTTAACTACACATAGTTGATGAGATTACTAGTTTATCTAGTGTGTCCTGCGTTGCATATAATTGATGCGGTGCGTATTCGTGAAAAAGGACTGCCGTTGCTCCAATGTGTACCTAACCATAAACACCAATGCCTTTCTTAAAATCAATACACCAGTATATATTTTTAAACCTGCATATTTAGCTAAAAGAAATCCAGGTTAGCAGGCAATATTAACCAGGTGAAATTGTGTCACTTCTCTTGCGTTCATTGCACGCAGAGTCAGGGTATATGCAACAGTTTGGGCCGACTAATTTGAAAGAATTTTACGTAATTATGACATAACATTGAAGGTTGTGCAATGTAACAGGATAATTTAGACTTATGGATGCCACCCGTTAAATAAAACACCATACGGTTCCGTATTTCACTGAAAGAATAAACGTCTTGTTTTCGAGATGATAGGTCATTAATATGATCGAATCCGGAAACTAAGGCTCGTATTTCTGTGTGTTATTATGTTATAACTAAGTCTATGATTTGATAGAGCAGTCTGACTGAGCGATGGTAGGCACCAGCAGGCTCGTAAGCATTCATTCAAACAGCACTTTCGTGCATTTTGCCAGCAGCTCATCGCTGTGCTTCAAGCATTGCGCTGTTTATGACTTCAAGCCTATCAACTCCCGAGATGAGGCTGGTATAACCGATGTGAAATGGCTAGCTAGTTAGCTGGGTGCACGCTAATAGCGTTTCAAATGTCACTCGCTCTGAGACTTGGAGTGGTTGTTCTCCTTGCTCTGCATGGGTAACGCTGTTTCGGGGGTGGCTGCTGCCCAGGAAGCTATACTGTTACACTGGCAATACTAAAGTGCCTATAAGAACACCCAGTAGTTAAAGGTTAATGAAATACAAATGGTATAGAGAGAAATAGTCCTATAATATCTACACCCTAAAACTTCTTACCTTGGAATATTGAAGACTCATATGAAAGCTGGTGGTTCCTTTTAACATGTTCTCATGTTCTGAGCAAGGAACTTAAACGTTAGCTTTCTTACATGGCACATATTGCACTTTTACTTTTTTCTCCAACACTCTTTTTGCATTATTTAAACCAAATTGAACAAGTTTCATTATTTATTTGAGGCTAAATTGATTTTATTGATGTATTATATTAAGTTAAAATAAGTGTTCATTCAGTATTGTTGTAATTGTCAATATTGTCGGTATCAGCGTTGAAAAATCATAAATCGGTCTACCTCTAATTTATAGACACAGCAACCAACAGAGGGGCCCTGCTGCTGTACTAGGACACAGTCTGCCTGCCAGGACAGAGGGGACTCTGGGACAGAGGGGACTCTGGGACGGATGGCCAATGGTCAGCTGACTCCCAACCTCCCTCCAAGGAAACGCCTCACTGTTTCTTCCTGATTACCATGGGAACACTGGTGTGTTGCCCAAACTTCAAAACAATAGTAAGGAGTGAACCAGCACACAGTAAAAATTAATGAGTTTTTCAGAAGAGAAGGAAACATGTTCACACCCAGCAACTCCCCCATTAAAACTCTACTGAACAAACAGACACACAGTTTAACTCATAGGTTACATGAATGGGCCCTAACAGAGTCTTTTGCGTTTCAGAGTTGGGTGGCTTTTGTCTATACATTAGTGTTGGGGAGCATTACAGCCCTTCCATTTTCTTAAATCTTTTTTTTATTTTTTATCAGCAGCCACACAAGTTAGTCTACTGTTACTGTAGCCAGCCGCAGTCACAAAAAGATGAAGGTGGCACCCTTACTTGCAGACTTAACATAAATCGGACATTTCCGGTTGGTTCAGCAGCTGCAGCAGAATCGCAGCACAGTCATGCTGCTTTATGTAAAAGAGCTCGGGGAGTCAGGGACAGTGTTTGGGTTAATGGGGGAGCAAAATTGGGGAGTGTCAGCTGAGAGTAGTTCAAATGTTGTTCTGCAGCAAAGAGAGCCTTTGAAACAGTCCCACTTTGTTTACTGTGCTCCACACCAACACCCTCTTTCTCCCCTGATGACGTCACATAGCCAGCTCACTACAGGCCTGTGCTCTCAGCCTCCCTTTTCCTCCTCCCCTTGCCCTTTTCCATTCCCCACCCTCCTGCCCTTTTCCAGTGTTCCACCCTCCCTCCTCGTTCCCTTACCTCTACCATACCGTTCCCTCACCCCTTCACCCCCCCCCCCCCCCGCGCTCTCTCTCCCTCCGTCCCCGCGCTCTCTCTCCCTCCGTCCCCGCGCTCTCTCTCCCTCCGTCCCCGCGCTCCCTCTCCCTCCGTCCCCGCGCTCCCTCTCCCTCCGTCCCCGCGCTCCCTCCCTCCGTCCCCGCGCTCCCTCTCCCTCCGTCCCTCACCCTCTCTCTCACCCTCTCTCTCACCCTCTGTCCCTCCCCACTCTCTCCCTCTTACCCCACTCCCTCCCACACCTCTCTCGCCCCACCTCCCTATTTGCTCCCTCCCTCTCCCTTCCTCGCTACACCACTCCCCCTCCTTGCTCCCTTCCTCTCCCTCACTTCCCCTGCTCATACCCTTACCCTCACCCCATCCCCCTCCCCCTCTCTCTCTCTCTCTCTCCGTCCCCTCGCTCTGCCTCCGTCCCCTCGCTCTCCCTCCGTCCCCTCGCTCTCCCTCCGTCCCCTCGCTCTCCCTCCGTCCCCTCGCTCTCCCTCCGTCCCCTCGCTCTCCCTCCGTCCCCTCGCTCTCCCTCCGTCCCCTCGCTCTCCCTCCGTCCCCTCGCTCTCCCTCCGTCCCCTCGCTCCCCCTCCGTCCCCTCGCTCCCCCTCCGTCCCCTCGCTCCCCCTCCGTCCCCTCGCTCTCCCTCCGTCCCCTCGCTCTCCCTCCGTCCCCTCGCTCTCCCTCCGTCCCCTCGCTCTCCCTCCGTCCCCTCCGTCCCCTCGCTCTCCCTCTCCCTCCGCTCTCCCTCTCCCTCCGTCCCCTCGCTCTCCCTCTCCCTCCGTCCCCTCGCTCTCCCTCTCCTCGCTCTCTCTCCCTCCGTCCCCTCACTCCCTCTCGTCCTCCGTCCCTCCGCTCTCGTCCTCCGTCCCGCCCCCTTACCCCACCTCTCTCCCTCACCCCACCTCGCTCTTTGCTCCCTCCCTCCCCCTCCTTGCTCCCTTCCTCTCCCTCACTTCCCCTGCTCATACCCTTCTCCCCACCACCTCTCCCTTCCCCTCCAACCCGCCCCCCTCTTTCCCTCTCACCCCCTCTGCTACCCTCTTCCCTCTCCTCCTCCTCCGACTCCTTCCCAGTCCCTCTCCCATTCTTTCTCACCCCCTTCCCCCCCGTCTCCCTCTGTCCCGGGCCGGCTGGGCTGCTGACTGCCTGGCTCACAGAAATGAGAAACCCAACATTGTTTGTACTTTTCCACTCAACAACAGAGTGAAGAAAAAATGCAAACCATCCAATTCCTTTCCCTGGCCAAGTCTCTGCCTCGCTCACTTGTGACGTGCAACACCTCCCTCCCTCCCTCTCCCAACTGACCCGATTGCACATGTTCACAAACACTCCATAAACCTGTGAGCTGCTTCCACTTGCTGTCTGGCCTGTCATTATACTGATTTACTACAGTACTGACTCACCCAACACCCCATTTCACATTCAAATCGCAATGCAAACGCATAGTATGACCTTGTGATGGCAAGTAAATGACCAAGCCCGTCAGAGCACTTCGTGATCTTTCCAAGAAGAGGACGTTCTAGAGAGAAGAGGACTCCGAATGGTAAGTATCTACAAGACTAATAATAGTGATTACTCTTGCAGATCAAGCCCTCCAGCCAGAGCTAGTCTAGTAGCTACTGTGTTGAGTGGAGATGAACCAGGCCACACATGCTCCATGTTCATCATTCATAGCGTGCCAGAGGTCCACTGTGAGACCTGCAATTAAAAAGAGCACCCAGCGGGATTATACAAGTATTAGAGCCAGCGACTCCACCTTGTCACTTTAAAAATAGAGCCCTCACTTCCGCTCCCAGGACAACCAGGGATAATCGAACACACACTATGTGTATGTGTTTGCACATACAGAACACTGTTGTAGTACTGAAGCGCTATTCTAGAAATGTGTCTTGACACGTCCAGATTCCAATGCGTTTGGACTGGCCTCCTTTAGGTCCAAATAATCCCATAGTCAATTCAGAGACAACAATGTATTACTCAGATCACACATGCAATGTAGTAAAAGTGAAATGCATTCCCAGTGTTTAAAAAGGGACGTGGATAACCCTGGTGTAACAAGCAGACTGATAGCAGGGTTATCTGTACTAAGGTGTGATTACACACCTGTCGGTTCACTGCCGAGCATGATGATCACAGAGTCACCTTGTTATAATGAGTGTTTAGACTGAACACTTGTGACTGAGGACAGGCTGAACTGAGGACAGGGCACATCCTGGGACATTAAATATAGGGGGAAACAGAAGGAAAGCGGGAGAGGGCGGGAGAGTAGCGTTTTGGCAGGGTGGCATAGTGACAGTTGCTGAAACTAAGCCTTACTCGTCATTGTTCTAAGTGAGAGGCCCAATGGAGAGTTGGCAGCCAACACAGAGGGGGGACAGAGGGGTGAAGGGGCATTCATTAGGAACATGTTTACCCAACGGTCACCTTGCATTTCTACTGAGCCATTACGAGGTGCCAGCTAGCTACTGTAACAGACTGAATAACAGACTGTTAGTTTCATATTACCGTTTAGTCTGGTTTACAATTAGGGTTCTAGTAGCAGTTTGACAACAGAAAATAAAGCACCGCTCATTGTGCTTGCGCCACATTAAAGGAGATTTATGGTTATTCCAGTGTCTCCATTGGCCGCACAGCATTTCGCTACAACCGCAATAACACCTGCTGAATGTGTGACAGCAATAACATTTGATTTGATGTACAGCGATTCGGCCTCCGCAGAGGTCAGGGCATGCGTGCTTTGCAGAGCTGTTGTGAAGGAAGTTGTCAAGGAAGTGAGTTTGTGTTGATACAGGACGTACCACCACTCCCCACCTACCGTCAACTAAATCATGTCAACGCAGAGCTTTACGGAGCCCTCTGCATTGTGACAACATTTGGGAGGCGCACCGCGATGCGGTACGGAGCTTGATTGTGACTCAATTGCAGAGCCTCCGGAGGCCAAATCTCAGTACGGCCGAAGTTCCTCAAAGCTAACGAACACAGTACAGATAACCGTTTTCTGATCAAATGATCATCAAAATTATTTAAAAAATCTAATAAATTAAAAACGGGGACACTTAGGTCTTGAGGAAATATTAAAATGAGACGAAGCCAGAATAGGCTTAGTCATAGTCAAGAAAAGTGACGTGACCAATATTCTCACTGTGCGTATTTCTTGATAATCAAAGGCACTGAGGGGAGGCAAACAAGCACAGCTTCAGTAGTGACCCTTACTGGAATTAACTTTCCAGTAGAGATGAGGACCATGGGTAAGGTCAATAGGATGGTGCACAGGCCCTCCAATGTGATCTGTATACCAGTCGACTAATGGGAGTCAACAAGAAGACGGATCAATGAGGAAACATTAGCCATCCCAGAGGATGACAGAGAGGGAGAGACACGGACAGACAGACAACAGAGAGCAAAAGAGAGAGAGCTCGTGCAGACACATTTACCCACACAACAAGCACCTGGCGCCCTCACGGAGACATTCAGGGGAGAGGACTTCCCGTCTGTGTGCGCCTGTAATCGGAGTCTGTATCTGCAGATGCTCATCAGGGCAACAAGCCCCGAGGAATAAAGAGCAGCCAACCAGTAGAGAGGTCAGGACGAGAGAGAGGGGGGGGGAAGGGGAACACTCAATCCTCTCCTACCCGCACACAGACCAAACTAGACCGGGCACAGCTGGACCAAACATCTAGACCCCCCGCTCCCCCTTTCTGCTCGGATTAAACCATTGGTGCAAATGTCCAAGAGAATAATCAGTCTTAATGGCTGTGTTCCACGTAAGCGTGTGATATAGATGGATAAGCGTGTCGTTTGCTAGGTATGGTATGTAAACGTTGGGTGTGCGCTTGTGACGGGCAGTGTGACGAGGGTACTCACAGCTGCCGCTCCACGACTTGAGCAGAGACTTGATACTGATCTCAAAGAAGAGTGAATCCTGCAGGCTCAGCATGACGCCAGCGAGGGCTGTTACCAAAGACCAGTCTTGTTAACGTTATCCTCCAAAACACAGACCGGAAACTCCAACTTCGCTGGCCCATAAATACACACTTCCTCTCACCCAAAACACACACACCTCTCCTCCTAACAGACAGGAGCCCAGTTCTACCCTCCAGAGGAGCTGGTTATAGGACCCATGGTGAATTTCAGAACAGACACCAGTCAGCTGCTGTTTGCAGAGAGGCCCATGGGGAAGTGTCAGGCGGTAAGCTGGGTTCAGTGGAAAGTACAACCACCCAGAGAGGCACGGAGAGAGGAGAGCGTGAGGATCTTTAGAGCTGCATTTCCATCCAAACGTCCGCTCGCTAGCCAATCCACAGAGTCCCTTACCACGCTCCCAGCACAGACAACACGGAGGTGAATGAATACCATAGGAAAATAAATAAATAAAACAAACAACTTTCCTCCCGATGTTAGAGAGAGGAATGGGAAGTGGAGCAGCACGCAGAAAAATATATATTCTGGTCTCGGCGGAGCACAGCAATATTCTCTCTCCTCTGTGTCGAGTCCAAGCTTGCTACTGCTAGCACTGTCAGCTATTCTCCCCCCGTTGCGCTCTCCCTCTCCATTCGCTTGCGGACAACCCCTCCCCTCCTCAACTAGCTCTTGTTCGCTCACTGATGCTTGCTGACGCACTCTCTCTCCCCCTCTAGAGGGTTAGTTTCAATAGCTGGGTGAGGGGGGGGGGGGTAGAGGTGATGTCATCAAAATGCTGCGAGTGTTCCTTGGCTGTGGTCCAGCGCTGCTGGCCTATCAAAACTACACTTCCTGTTCTCTCCACAGTAGTACTGATGCGTCATCCCCGACTGCAGTATGAGGAAGAAAAAGAGGGCTTGAATAAGCCGAGGGGGTGTGGGGGGTGGGCTGGAGGAAAGAATATGGAGGGGGGCAGAGGACACCAGAGCAGCATAAAAACAAAATTAAAACACTATTCAAACTCCATTCAGCACTTCAACAAAAACAGGAAATTATTTTTTTTAAATACAAAAAATGGTCCACCTATAAAAATGTATTTCACACACACCAACACAGAATAGCCAAGAGTAGCTGCTGGCCATGAGATTCCATATTGGGGCGTTTCACCTTTACACCTGCCTGGGGCACAGAACATGGCACGCTGCAGCCCTCACCCACAGAGCATGGCATGATGGGTAGAAGGATACTTAATCCGTTTAGGTCAACAACAAACTGACACACCCATAGGAGTCATAGGATTACATCATAGTTTTTGTCCAGCAACAGCCATCAAGACACAAAGAAACGCACACACATCGTTGGCGACACACACCCCATTGTGTTTGTGTCTCTTCTTAAACCCTGGCTGCAGACTGAAATAGAGCCACATGACAACGGATTTGTGGTCATACACAGTATTACATTTGGTTCACAAAACACTTCAGCGAGAACAGATATACAAGATGAACACTAACAAAATATCTATTTTTCCTCCGTTTGTAGTGCAACCTCTCTACTTCTCTCTTTCTCAGTCGCTCTCACCATCACATGACTGTCTCTCACAACATAACAAGTTATGCAAAACCAAGCAGGGCTCTGCATTGTAAACAAACTCTCCACAAAGACCTGCATTGTCACACCCTGCCCGCCCTGCAGTATTGTCACTGGGCAGTCAGGAGCCTTATGATGGAGCAGTACTGAATTAGTTTAGCCATTTAAAACAAAGACAGTAGAAAGGAGAGGGAGTAGTGTGTTCATTGCTGTCGGTGATTGATCGTATGTGGCTGTGCCATTCTGAGGCATCGGTCTAAACACCAGCATACTAAGCTCTGCTGCATCTCGGTTTTTCTATCAGAAGCAATATTCCTCAACCGCAATTTGAAGTTGTTAACTAGCGTTAGCGAAATCTTTAACTAGCGTTAACACAATGACTGGAGGTCTATGGTAACTGCTAGCATGCTAATAGATACCGTAGGCTTCGTCATTGCGCTAATACCAGTTAGCATTGGCTCGCGAAACTACCTATAACTTCCTTCATACTGGATGCAGAGACCTAAAAATTGTATCCATGAGTCAAATCAGACTCTGGGAAAGTAGATAAATGGTTTCATTGCCAAAATCCCAAAGTATCCCTTTAATGGATTTCAACACTTGAATTTTGGTGTTGTGGTTTTTGGTTTGTTCATGACATAGTCTAGCTACATAAAATAATGAAAATGCTATTGTGTTCTTTGAGATACATTTTCTTTCGTATTCTAATGTTACCCAAGACCTTCATAAAAACCTTCATTTTTGCAACAGCGTGTATGAAATGTATTTATAAAAATGTTGACATTCAAAAAGCATGTCATTGGCCCAAAGGTGGGGGTCCAACAAGGCTTTTCTAGAGTTAAGTAACGGTAGCTAGTGCTAGTTGGCTGTACCTACACAAAAACTTAAAGTATTTCTCCTTCTCTTTTTTTGCCAATGATGAGCCAACACGTTTTCAGTACTTTCATTCAATGACTGATCAAACCTCGTTTTCTCATGCACTCTCGTCCCTTTGCAGCAGGCATAGTGAGCAATATGCCCAAGTTTGGAACATCGAATCACAATACATAGAGAATCATGATATCGAATCGCAATACATAAGCACCCAAGTATAGTGATAATATCATATTGTGAGGTCCTTGGAAATTCCCAGCCTTAAAAGGATACTTTTGGATTTTGGCAATGTCTACTTCCCCAGAGTCATATGAACTTGTGGATACCATTTTTAGGTCTCTGTGTTCAGTATCAAGGAAGTTAATAGGTAGTTTCGTGAGCCAATGCTAACTAGCATTATTGCACTGAATGGAAGTCTATGGTATCTGCCAGCATGCTCACTTGACAGTGGGGAAGTAGATAAAGGGCCTCATTGGTAAAGTTCAGTAGTATCCCTTTAACACACACACACACACACCCCTCACCTACCCATGGCTCAAATTGTTTATTTAACCTTAATTTAACTAGGCAAGACAGTTTGGAAACAAATTCTTATTTACAATGACGGCCTTCCCAAAACAACGCTGGGCCAATTGTGCACTGCCATTTGAGACTCCCAATCACTCCCAGTTGTGATACAGCCTGGAATCAAACCAGGGTCTGTAATGCCACCTCCTGCACTGAGATGCAGTGCCTTAGACCACTGCGCCACTCAGGAGCCCATATCAGAGATGGCACTGTTTAGAATAAACACTGTTCATATCTTCAGGAACGCAGTACAACAGTATCAGCTCTCTCAGGTTAGATCAAACAGTACTCTTCCAAAACAGAACAGGATATCATCAAAGAGCACTGGGCCCCCAACAAGAATGTCAACAATGGAACTAAGCTATGCATACCTCCACATTTTAGCAATTTGTTTTGATGATATAGGCCCATCTGTACTAGCGCTCAAAGCTCAAATGAAAAAGACCATGGCAGGTCAGGTAGAGGCAGACGTCCAATGGGAGGAGTGACAGTGGCTGGCCATCCTGACTGGCTCCAGACATTACTGGGCAGGGGGAGTTCCTCCTATAAGGCCACAGTGAGGACGGAAGATACATTTCCTGTCCACAGTGTTCTGCACAAAGTAGGGGGGAAAGAACAACAATTGATAGGAGCTGTAATCTACTGCAGAGTTCTGTCATACTATCCAGGTCTGTGCCCAAACAATTCGAGCTTCTTCTTCTAAAAATCCACCTTCCCAGAAACAAGCGTCTCACCGTTGCCGCTTGTTATAGACCCCCTTCAGCCCCCCAGCTGTGCCCTGGACACCATATGTGAATTGATTGCCCCCCATCTATCTTCAGAGTTCGTACTGTTAGGTGACCTAAACTGGGATATTCTTAACATCCCTGCCATCCTACAATCTAAACTAGATGCCCTCAATCTCACACAAATTATCAAGGAATCTACCAGGTACAACCCTAAATCCATAACCACGGGCACCCGCTTAGATATCATCCTGACCAACTTACCCTCTAAATACACCTCCACGGTCTTCAACCAGGATCTCAGCGATCACTGCCTCATTGCCTGTGTCCGTAATGGGCCCGTGGTCAAACCTCATCACTGTCAAACGCTGCCTAAAACATCAGCGAGCAGGCTTTTCTAATCAACCTGGCCCGGGTATCCTTGAAGGATATTGACCTCATCCCATCAGTAGAGGATGCCTGGTTGCTCTTTAAAAGTGCTTTCCTCACCATCTTAAATAAGCATGCCCCATTCAAAAAATGTAGAACTAAGAACAGATATAGCCCTTGGTTCACTCCCAGACATGACTGCCCTTGACCAGCACAAAAACATCCTGTGGCGTACTGCATTAGCGTCAAATATCAACATTTCAGAGAAGTCAGGAACCAATATACACAGTCCGTTAGGAAAGATGAGGCTAGCTTTTTCAAACAGAAATTTGCATCCTGTAGCACTAATTCCAAAAGGTTTTGGGACATTGAAGACCATGAAGAATAAGGGCACCTCCTCCCAGCTGCCCACTGCACTGAGGCTAGGAAACACTCACCACTGATAAATCTACAATAACCGATAATTTCAAGAAGCATTTTTCTACAGATGGCCATGCTTTCCATCTGGCTACCCCTACCCCGGCCAACAGCTCTACACCCCCTGCAACAACTTGCCCAAGCCTCCCCATTTCTCCTTCACCCAAATCCAGATAGCAGATGTTGTGAAAGAGCTGCAAAATCTGGATCCCTACAAATCAGCTGGGCAAGCCAATCTGGACCCTCTATTTCTAAAATCATCTGCCGAAATTGTTGCAACCCCTATTACTAGCCTGTTCAACCTCTCGTATCGTGTGAGATCCCCAAAGATTGGAAAGCTGCCGCGGTCATCCCCCTCTTCAAAGGGTGAGACACTCTAGACCCAAACTGTTATAGACATATATCCATCCTGCACTGCCTTTCTAAAATCTTCAAAAGCGAAGTTAACAAACAGATCACCGACCATTTCGAATCTCATCGTACCTTCTCCACAATGCAATCTGGTTTCCCAGCTGGTCATGGGTGCACCTCAGCCACGCCCAAGGTTCTAAACGATATCATAACCGCCATTGATAAGACAGTACTGTGCAGCAGTCTTCATCAACCTGGCCAAGGCTTTCGACTCTGTCAATCACCGCATTCTTATCGGCAGACTCAATAGCCTTGGTTTCTCAAATGACTGCCTCGCCTGGTTCACCAACTACTTCTCAGATGGAGTTCAGTGTGTCAAATCGGAAGGCCTGTTTGTTGTCCGGACCTCTGGCAGTCTCTATGGGGTGCCACAGGGTCCAATTCTCAGGCCAACTCTTTTCTCTGTATATATCAATGATGTCTCTCTTGCTGCTGGTGATTATCTGATCCACCTCTACGCAGACGACACCATTCTGTATACATCTGGCCCTTCTTTGGACACTTAACTTCGATAGGATAGGGGGCAGCATTCGGAATATTGGATGAAAAGCGTGCCCAAATTAAACTGCCTGCTACTCATCCCCAGAAGATAAGATATGCAAATTATTAGTATTAGATTTGGATAGAAAACACTCTGAAGTTTCTAAAACTGTTTGAATCATGTCTGAGTATAACAGAACTTATTTGGTAGGTGAAACCCCGAGGACAAACCATTAAGATGTTTTTTTGAGGTCACTCTTTTCAAATCGGTTTTCATTGGGAATCCAGATTTCTAAGGGACCTTCTTGCAGTTCCTATCGCTTCCACTGGATGTCAACAGTCTTTAGAAATTGGAGAGGTTTTTCCTTTGTGTAATGAAGAAGAAACACGGTTCAGAACGAGGCTAGAGTGAAAAGGACTCTTTGATAGAGGCGCGTGACCTGAAAGCTAGCTACAGTTTGTTTTCCTCCTGTATTGAACACAGATCATCCAGTCTTCAATTTTGTCAATTATTTATGTTAAAAAAATACCTAAAGTTGTATTACAAAAGTAGTTTGAAATGTTTTGGCGAAGTTCAGGTAACTTTTGAGATATTTTGTAGTCATGTTGCGCACGTTGTAACCGGTGTTTTTCTGGATAAAACTCGCCAAATAAATGGATATATATCGATGGAATTAATCAAACAAAAAATACCATTTGTGATGTTTATGGGACATATTGGAGTGCCAACAAAAGATGCTCGTCAAAGGTAAGGCATGAATTATATCTTTCTTTCTGCGTTTTGTGTCACGCCTGCAGGGTTGAAATATGCTTTTCTGTCTTTGTTTACTGGGTATCCTCAGATAATAGCATTGTTTGCTTTCGCTGAAAAGCCTTTTTGAAATCTGACATGTTGGCTGGATTCACAACAAGTGTAGCTTTAATTTGGTATCTTGCATGTGTGATTTCATGAAAGTTAGATTTTTATAGTAATTTATTTGATTTTGGCACTCTGCATTTTCACTAGCTAGAGTCCCACATATCCCAGAGAGGTTTTAACAAACCTCCAAACGAGCTTCAATGCCAAACAACACTCACATGGCCTCCAACTGCTTTTAGATGCTAGTGAAACTAAATGCATGCTCTTCAACCGATCACTGCCCGCACCTGCCCGCCCGACTAGCATCACTACTCTGGACGGTTCTGACTTAGAATGTGGACAACTACAAATACCTAGGTGTCTGGTTAGACTATAAACTCTCCTTCCAGACTCACATTAAGCATCTCCAATCCAAAATTAAATCTAGAATCGGCTTCCTATTTCGCAACAAAGCATCCTTCAATCCTGCTGCCAAACATATCCTCGTAAAACTGACTATCCTACCGATCCTTGACTTTGGCGATGTCATTTACAAAATAGCCTCCAACACTCTACTCAGAAAATTGGATGTGGTCTATCACAGTGCCATCTGTTTTGTCACCAAAGCCCCATATACTACCCACATATATACCCATATACTACCCACCACTGCGACCTGTATGCGCTCGTTGGGTGGACCTCGCGCTAATATATATATATATATATATTCGTCGCCAAACCCACTGGCTCCAGGTCATATAGAAGTCCTTACTAGGTAAAGCCCCACCTTATCTCAGCTCACTGGTCACCATAGCAACACCCACCCGTAGCATACGCTCCAGCAGGTATATTTCACTGGTCATCCCCAAAGCCAACACTTCTGTTGGCCACCTTTCCTTACAGTTCTCTGCTGCCAATGACTGGAACGAATTGCTTTAGCTGGAGACTTATACCTCCCTCTAACTTTAAGCATCAGCTGTCAGAGCAGCTTTCCGATCACTGTACACAGCCAATCTGTAAATAGCACACCCAACTACCTCATCCCCCATATTGTTATTTATCTTCTTG